>NC_041053.1:8342195-8605049 GCF_900634775.1 Gouania willdenowi
TATCAGCTGCCATGCACTCATTCTCTCTCTCTCTCTTTCCCTCTGCCTCCTCACTTTATCTTTTCCTCTACACCCCCTTCTACTTCTTTCACTCCATTTACCTCCTCAACTTCCTCCCTTATCTGATAGAGGATGACGCAAACACACATCCAACTTCATAGTATTCGCACCAGAGTCAACCTGTGCCATCACTGTATTTTTAAGCAGGCATTATCGTTCTGACACAAGGAAATCCACAGCCTGCATCACCCCTCTTCTACCCACTCAACATCCCCTGATCGTCATGCCTCCATTCACCTCCATTCACTCAGCCCCACCCTCTGCCATACTTCTGGGATGCCTGTGGCCATCATGCTGCCATGAGCCACTAGCTGTGTTGTAATGTGGAGCGCTTGTGAACACAAGGGCCTTTAACAACACAGAGGAAACATAGCAGCCTAACCACTAATCTCTGTCTGTGAAGACAATGACTTTGAGCTTGTTGCTCCCACATGCAGACAACTGAGCACAACTTCTAAACAAGCAAATGACATTAATAATCTCGAAGCTTTAAAAACTTTTACAATCAAAAAGTTTCAAAACATAGCTAAAGAACCAGCAACACACTTCAAGGAAATAAATAGCACAATGACTTGTATTTGGTTCTTTAGTTCACTAACTTTTACAGTATTGTTTTAATATGAATTATTAATAATGGCCCAGTAGACTTTTGTGTCACTTTGCTTACCTCTGGCATGTCCACCTGCGAAAAAGACACCAGACCAGACACTCGCTCCACTTTGTGAAGGCTCCTCCTGCTGGTGACCCGAACCCGTGAGACACTTTCGTCCTCCTGATCATGAAGAGAATATACTATTTTTAGCCAAGACTTACAAAAACTATGAATGATTCAAAAACATTATTAATGAAATTAAAGAAGGGGACAATAAAATAATTGATATAAGAAAGGCTTTAATGTCCACACTGAACATATAAAAGAGTTAAAAAAAAAAAAAAAAGGGTCCAGGAGACTGTACGAATGTTGAGTGTTCAGTGAGAGAACTGTACAATATTTTCATACCATGTACAACATAAATACTCAAAATTGTTCAGAATGTTGGACGTTCCTACTATAGCCAGGCTTGGGGAGTAACAAATTACAAGAAACGGCATGTAAAGTTATGTAAACTTGATAAAAAAAATTTTTTACTGTAATCTGTTACAGTATATTAAAAACGTAATCAGATAACAGGTATTTTGTATGAAAACAGTGATTACTTAGGAGGATTACATTTTAAAAGCAAATAGAATATGCACACGCACGCATTGTGACACGTCACGACAACAGATAGGTTCCCAATTACAATTTGCCAGTGCGCCGCGACCCTTCGACGTCATGGGCGTGTCATTTTGACAAAACTACACAAATCCCATTCACTCCCCTCTCTGAAAAAAGCGAAATAAAGAAGAGAATTAAGGATTTACACTATTAAAACAAGATAAGTGTCCAACGCAATAAGTCACTTTTCCGCTTGTGTTGCATTGAGTTTGTGTGTCATTTTTGTGTTTGTTTTCCGTGTTGTGTTACAATAGAATAGCATGCTTAGGCATTGGAACCATTGGTTCTACACGAGTGAATTATACGATAAAATGTGAAAATGTTGTCTATATTCATCACAGTTCTTCGTGGTCCAACTTACTGCTTACATATTATAATCAGTGCTACACACAGAGCTACACTGTGTATGTTGCTAATGATAAACAGTTACAGTATGATAACTAGTTTATTACACACATAGTGAGAGGAAATTTTGTGTCCAGACATGTAATTATACATTTATAGTTAAACTAGTCTTTGCATACATACTATTTACAGTTAAAAAGCTTTGTTCAGAAAATTCCTGTAAAAATTCCTGGAAACCATTGATCTACAATCGTGCAGCTTGTCTTTGGGGTTTACTCTCAAAGTTATACATGATGTACAAATGTTTGAGAGGAACTAAATGAGTGCCTTTATTCTTTTTTTTTTCAGATGTCATTGATCCACTGAAGCAGAGGTTGAATGCTGTAGCTTCCAGTGGGAGAAGTGCTGTAAAATTGTGAGACTCCCTGTTTCAAAACCTTTGGACTTTTACCAGTGTCTAGTGAATGCTCCAACTATGGAGCCCTTTGTGACTTTTTTCTACATAAAGACTGGTGACAAATGTAGGGACTTTATCTTCTATTATTGGAGAGTTTTGTGATGTTTTAGAGACTCTGACATGAAAGGTTGTATCACTCTCTAGTTATTGTCTTCTAAATCAACGGTGGATGCTGCTTTATCCCCTCCCCCCCACACCGCTCATACAGGCAGCAGTGATCCCAGCTGAGGGTCAGACCCACTCCATTCTGCATCCAGATAGTAAATGAATTGTGTCTGTCCGTTCCCCCTGAGTCCGTTTGTCTTTTATTCTGTTTCTTCTCCACGTGGGTCTTCCATTTTCCTCTACTTTTGCAGTCTAACCATTGTGTCTAATGCTGTGATGGAGACTTCTCCTGATGGAACATCCACCAGTGATCTTTACTACAGTGGACGTGAACACATATTGACTTTAGTCAGGCAGCCAATAGTAACACCCCAAAACAGCTCATGGAGCACTCTGTTTGAAAAAAGATATCTGATTGGCTGAAAATTTGTGTCACGCTCCCGGATTGATAAAGCTCATATACAGGGCCAAGAGAAGGAGTAAAAGTGCAGTGTCTGTTCAAAACACTTTGTATTACAATATGCTCAAAGGTGATAATGGATTTTTGACCAAATGACTCCAAAAAAAGCTTTAAGAATTTAAAATTGCAATGGCTAGTTCAGGTTACTGTGGTCCTGGAGCATCCTACACTGACGCATACAAAATCTGGAGCAAATTTAGAGTTCTCTAGAAGAGCATTTGGGCAGAGGAATTTGTTTATTGTGTCCTTTTCCTATCCAAAGTATTTTGGGTTTAGTAGTGGCGGGTCAGAATCAGGATTTTGACATAGAACTGTCTAAAAATGGGCCCTCTTCACATTTTCCATCAAAGCTTCCCTCGTTGGTGGAAGAGCATGCAAGTCTGGGAAAGAAGAAATACCCTTCCTATTCTTTTTACCCATACAAGTAGCCTTGTACAGAACAAGCTCATAGGCAAACAGCTCTTTCACACCAACATCTCTGGCTAATAATGCAATGACCCTTTAGGTCAGAAACCTTGGATTCATCAATCTTCACAGATTTTAGAATCTTTTTTAGCTTCTTATAGCTGGTACTGTAAAATCCTTTTGGCCAGGGTCAAAGTCTTTTAACATTTCTTCTCCAATCACGATGGCATTTTAATAATATACAAATCTTTAAGATAGCTTTGAAAAGATGCTAGCACATACTAATTGTGAGTGCTTGCCTAATCCTATTAAATCTTGGTCAAACTTTGAACATACACCATTATAGTGATGCTTTAGTACTTTTACTGACATTAGGTGCCCTCAAAACAGTGCATAGTCATGGTTTGATGTCTTTCTTAAGCAAAAGAACTTTGAATAAAGGCATGTTAAACATGTGCTTACAACAATAGTGACTGTACAGTGTCATCTGGAGTGTTTTCAGTAACTAGGCCCAAGACTAATTTCTTAGACATGAGGGGCAAAACAAAAGTGACAGCCATCATTCTTTCATGACCATCCCGCATGAAAATTTGAGGGGGAAGGGTTAATTTGCAATAGTATACTCCTAAAATGATTCTGACAATATCTTCAATATCAATTATTGCAGAAGATAAGCATATTTCAAGTTTGTTCCGCATACTTAGTTGAAAAAACAGGGGAATCTGAAGTGTTTTAGATTTTGGCTGTATCTAATAGAAAGAGGTTAATATCATGAGTTTCCCAACAGATACCAATTGTCACCCCACTGATTCATGATAAGCATGCCCGAGGTTACCAGAAAAAAGTGAGGAAAAAAACGTTATCCGATAAAACCATGTTCACTGAGGGGTTTGGCTCCTGGACTATGAATGAAGTGCTTCAAGTAGAGAAAATAAGACATGAGGGCATTAAGATTTAATGCAATTTTTCTGAGAGCAGACATCTTTTCCATGGAAATACATTCTATGAGGAGATTTCGTCATTGGTTTATGTTTAAGGATTTTTTATCTTTCCAATTCACTAATATTGTTTTTTTTTTTGCTATGGTGAGTGCCGCAAGGATGGATTGCGATTGGTTTTTTTTTTTTTTTTTTGAACACTTTATTTAAAGATTTTTCAGTTTTATAGAAACAAACATTTAAAGAATCAGGGCTTGTTCAAACTTATTTTACAGAGATTTACACCACAATGCCAACCAGCGGCACATGAGCCCTAAGCTTGCGAAAATATACCCATAAAAATAGATTACACACACACAAAAACAAAAAGAAAAAGAAAAAACAAAAACAAAAAGAGAAAAAAAAAAATAATAATAATAATAATAATAATAATAATAAAAATACATATGTCTATACAATACGCTGCACAACCCAACTCCTCAATGATTGAATTTTGCTTTACACATCCCACTCAAGTAAAAGGCAAACCTTCAACATAAGCAATGAAGGGCGACCATGTCCTATGATATTTATTTATTGACCCACGTAAGCTGTACCTTAAATATTCCATTTGCAGACACATCATCAACTCTCGTACCCACTGAATAAAGGAAGGAGGTTGTACGTCCTTCCACTTTGTCAAAATGAGTCTGCGGGCCAAAAGTGATGAAAAGGCAATGGCACTGGTCTGGTACGCAGGCAATCCATGTCCACTTGGGACAACACCAAACAATGCGGTAATCGGATTGGGATCAATCTTTCTGCCACACACATGTGAGAAGGCATCAAATATAGAACCCCAAAACCCACCCAATGCCACACAGGACCAAAACATATGGCTCATGGTGGCGGGCGACTGTTTGCATCTTGGGCACGCATCATCAGAGGTACCGTATATTCTAGCAAGCCTGGCCTTAGTGAAATAAGAACGGTGAAGAACCTTAAACTGTATCAAACAGTGTCGTATGCAGATGGACGTTGAATGTATGAGCCCGATACTTAAATCCCAGGTATCATCAGATATTTTCATGTTTAGGTCCTGTTCCCAGGAAATCTTCACCTCAGCCAAAGAAGTAGGGTCTATGTGATGCAACGCATTGTATATTTTGGAAATCTGTCCTCTGGAAATAGATTGTAACTGCAAGCAGTCTTCAAGGGGGCAAGCATGTGATTTGTTTGGATACGTGGAGAAATGCTTTGATGCAAAGCTACGGGCCTGTAAATATCTGAAAAAGTGAGATCTGGGAATATCAAAATTTTTTGCTAAGTCTTCAAATGACATAAATGAGCCATTAATAAACAGGTCCCTGAAAAACACAATCCCTTTTGTTTGTCAAATTTTGAAACCCGACTCATTTAAGGCTGGTAAAAAAGAAGGGTTAGAAGTAATAGGAGTATAAGTAAGGATCTGTTTGAAGGAAAAGTGGCGACGACATTGAAACCAGATACTGGGAGAGCTTTTAACCAATGGATTCGTGGATTTTATTTTCCCCTCTAATGGCAATGAGGAACACATTAGAGCTATGGGTGTGGTTGGAGGACTAGAACCCAGTTCCATAACAGACCAAAGTGGGCCGCCGCCCTCTTTAAATGTACATAGCCAGGTGGAAAGTTTTACAATATTAGCTGACCAGTAGTAATACATAAAATTTGGTAGGGCAAGGCCACCTTCAGCTCTAGAACACTGTAATCTGGATTTCCGAATCCTTGGGCATTTCTGATTCCATATAAATGAAGTCACAATACTATCAATTTTTTTAAAAAATGTTTTGGGAAGAAATAAAGGCAGCATCTGAAAAAGATACATGAATTTAGGCAAAACGACCATCTTAACAGTATTAATACGCCCGGCAAGAGAGATGGGTAAAGCTGACCAGCGCAACAGATCCGCTTTGGTTCTATCAAGAAGCGGGGTGAAGTTATATTTAAAAAGACTGTTATAGGAATTGGAAATTTGTACCCCCAGATATGTAAATGATTTTTCCTCAATTTTGAATGGAATATTTATATAATCCAGGTCTTTAGCTAGCTGGTTTATGGGAAAGAGTGTACTTTTTCCCAGATTCAACTTGTACCCTGACAAGCGGCCATACGAGGCAAGCAGTTCCAACATTCTCGGGATAGATTCCGCCGGGTCCGATATGTACAAAAGCAAGTCGTCCGCATAAAGAGATAATTTGTGAATAGCTCCTCCTCGACTAATCCCCCTAACACCTTCATCCGAACGCAGTGCCACAGCCAAAGGCTCGATTGCAATATCGAAAAGCAAGGGGCTCAAGGGGCAGCCCTGGCGGGTACCTCTATATAGTGGGAAATAGTCTGAAACAATATTGTTAGTCCGAACTGAGGAGAGTGGCACTGAATATAAAATCTTAATCCATGATATGAATTTTGGCCCAAAACCAAACTTGCTCATGACCGATAACAAATATGGCCACTCCACACAGTCAAAAGCCTTTTCGGCATCGAGAGAGACAATCACTTCAGGCTGATCTGTGGAGTGGTCAGAATACAAAACATTGAATAAGCGTCGAGTGTTAAAATAGGACTGTCGATTTGCAACAAAGCCAGTTTGATCTTCGTGAATGATTGTGGGAGCGATACTTTCAAGGCGGAGTGCAAAAATTTTTGTAAGAATTTTATAGTCCACATTTAGTAGACTGATTGGCCGATAAGATTCACATTTTTGAGGGTCTTTATCTTTTTTTAGTAACACAGAGATTGTGGCTTGGGACAAGGTTTGCGGCAACTTATTATTTGTATGCATTTCTAAAAACATATCACAAAGTAGGGGTGCCAACTTATTTGCAAATGCCTTGAAAAAATCACACGAAAACCCATCTGGACCTGGCGCTTTGCCGCTCTGCAGAGACCCAATCGCCTTTAAAATTTCAGCTATGCATATACGTCTCTCAAGTGACTCCTGTTGATTTGTCGCAATTGTAGGAATATCTAATCTACCTAGAAATAAATCTATATCGTTTGTAGTACCTGCAGTCTGACTGGTGTAGAGTTTTTGGTAAAATGTCTTAAAAACTGTATTAATCTCTTTAGGGTCAGTTGTTGTTCGACTAGAGTCTACTCTGATTTCAGGTATTGAGTTATCTGAGACCGACTGACGCAGCTGATGCGAGAGAAGTCTATTGGCTCTTTCTCCGTGTTCATATAGCTTTTGTCTTGTTCTGAGCAAAAGTTTGTCAGTCTGTTTAATTGAAAGAGTTTCAAATTCAGATTGCAGCAATAGTTTTTGTTTGTACAGATCCGGAGATGGATTACTAGCATATTGTGAGTCCAGGTTTGCTATAAGCTCAGTCAGTTCCCTAAGTCGATTAAAACGTTTTTTATTTTTCTGGGCTGCAAAGGAGATAATTTGGCCGCGCAGGTATGCCTTAAGAGATTCCCATAGTATGGATTTTGAGATGTCTGGGGTATCATTAAGGTCCAGAAAAAAATCTATTTGATTCGTTAAGTATTTACAAAATTCTTCATCAGACAATAAAGTTGAATCAAATCTCCAGACCCGCTGCACGGCACAAGAATTCGGAAATGTAATATCCAGTTGAACCGGTGCATGATCAGAAATAACAATGGTATGATATTTACATTTGGTAACTTTAGGAATAAGAAAATTATCCAATAGGAAATAATCAATCCTAGAGTACGAGTGGTGTACTGGGGAGAAGAACGAATAATATTTTGCGACGGGCTCGGTTGCACGCAGCGGGTCAGAGATACCGTAATTTTGGAGAAAGGAATTGATAACTAAGGCTGATTTGGAAATCTCTGCAGATTTGCGCGCCTTCGATCTATCCAGACTTGTATCAAGTACAAGATTAAAATCCCCTCCCATTATCAAATAGGAAGTATTGAAATCAGGCAATAGGCCAATGATTTTCTTAAAAAATTGCGGATTATCCCAGTTAGGGGCATAAACATTTAATAATGTGACAGGGGTATTGTGTAATTTACCTGTAATCATGACAAAACGACCATTGACATCATGTGTTACAAACAATGTTGTTAAACAAACAAAAGGGAGATTCCTCTTAATAAGTATAGCGACCCCTCTGGCCTTGGAATCAAAGCCCGAATGGTACACTTGTGAAAACCAGTTACACGACAGTTTATTACCCTGTGTGGGGCGCAGGTGTGTCTCCTGTAAAAAGACAATGTCCGGTTTAAAGGTCTGAAGATGAGCAAAAATCCTTTTACGTTTGACCAGATTATTAAGTCCCTTCACATTCCATGTAATAAATGTTGTAGAACAGGGCCCAGCTGTTTGCAATGGATTAGAGGAGGTGGCCATGTTCACACTGAGTATGGGCAGTCATGGTGGGTGTGGAGCAACATCTGTATGGAGCAAGTGAGTGCAGCAAAGTAAACAAAGAAAGAAGGAGTTAAAAAAAAAAAAAAAAAAAAAAAACACACACAATGTAAGAAATCCAACCCCCACAGGCTGTCTCCTCCACGCAGGAGGAGACAGCCTCAGCCCACCCCCCAAAGAGCCTAAATGTAACATGTAACTCGTTCTAATACTAACATTCCCCTCAGCAGGGAACAAAAGGTTTCTAAAAATACTTAACTGACAAAATACGGTATGACATCAAACACTGCCATCCAACTTACTCCTCTACAATATGCGGGTTAAGAGAGAACAATTATATTAACAATCACATTATGAACCAATGAGTTCCCCATCATTATATTATATTCAGCCCTCATCCTGTCTGCCATTCTGCACCAAATGCTTCATGGTGTAGTCCTTAGCAGCCACTGGATCGGTAAAGAACTTTTCCCCCAAAGGCGAGGAGATCCTCAGTTTTGCGGGATACAGCATACCATATCTAACGTCCTGGCAGCCGCGGAGCAACTCCTTCACATCCTTGAACGCCCCTCTCCTCCTCACTACTGTAGGCGGCAGGTCCGGAAAGATGAGGATCTTGTCATTATTGTAGAGCAGGGGCCCGTTCCTCGCCGCTTTGCGTAGAACCTCCAGTTTTTCTTGATTGTAATGAAACTTAACAATGAGCGGCCTGGGTCTCTGTCCTCTCACCGGGGCTGGTTGTAGACTGCGATGCGCCACGTCCAGTGTGGGGGCCGCATCCAAGCTCAAAAGTTCCTGAAGTAGCTTAGCCACACAAGCAACAGGTCGTGTCCCGGCCTCAAACTGTTCTCTTACCCCAAGTATTCGTATATTGCAGCGGCGTTGTCTTCCCTCCAGGTCCTCAGTTTTATTCACAAGGGCTGATACAGTCTCTTTCAAACTGTGAACCTCTTCCTCCAAAACCACCACTCTTATCGGAGTATGTGTTTGTAGCTTCTTCCAAGCTAGTTAGCCGGGCCTGGTGGTCGGAGAAGCTAGTGGCTAGCGGGTCTATTTTTGCACATAATTCCGTCCGGACACCATACAGTTGCTCTTTGAAATGACTGCGGAGGGAGTCAATGGTCTCGTAGAGCGTTTGGCACTTGGATTCTACTTTTGCCTCCAACGTACTAATCTTTTCCACAACAGTTTTTTCCAAGTTAGCTATCGCAGCCATTAGCTTAGCCGTATCCGGGGATGTAGCAGCAGCCTCGGCTGCTTTAGCGAGTTCCGCCTTTTTGGAGCTTTTAGATCCAGACATTGCGAAAATGATATTTCACACGGCACTGGTATTTGCAGTAGGGTTTCAGATGACGGCAGGTAGCGCTTAAATGTCAGATAGTAACATATATTTATAAAAAATCGGTGAAACCCTGCAGGGCAACAATGCTACACGTCCTCACATGTCGCTGCTCACGAGCGCCCCCCTGGATTGCGATTGGTTTGCTGGAAGATCAAGCATAGTCAGGTCTATTATCAGACATAGATTTGAGATATGAAATCCTGCAGTCCAAAATGGAGGACAGTTTTTCAGTGATTAGAAACCAAAACTGTTGAACTGGGGAACAAAGCCATACGGCATGTAAATATGAATCAGCTGTTCCCTGGGTGCACTGAGAGGAGATGTCTTTTGGGGAGAAGCCCATTTTATGCATTTTCTGTAGGGTAATGTGGGATCTGTGGAGGACCTTGTATAGAATTAGCTGAAGATGTGTTTTTAGTCATCTTAAAAGTTATGCAACAAAAATCTGTCTTGAAATCGGTGTTCATGTTGATTGAGCGTTCAGCTTCCCATTTAGCGATTGGTAAGTGATTCGAGGTCAAGAGAGCTCTGCATATTTTTGAGAGTTTTTTTTTTCATATATATAGCCAGTTCTGGAGGTTGCAAGGTGATTAGATCTATTGGTGTATTTTTCTTGATTGTCTCTGTTACTTGTAAGTATCCATCCATCCATCCATCTTCTCCCGCTTAGCCGTTTCCGGGTTGCGGGGGCAGCATCCTCAGTAGGGAGGCCCAGACTTCCCTCTCCCCGGCCACTTCCTCCAGCTCTTCCGGGGGGACCCCGAGACGTTCCCAGGCCAGCCGAGAGACATAGTCTCTCCAGCGTGTCCTGGGTCTTCCCCGGGGCCTCCTTCTGGAGGGACGTGCCCTGAACGCCTCCCTAGGATGCCCCCTGAACGCCTCCCTAGTGAGGCGTTCAGGGGGCATCCTAATTAGGTACCCGAGCCACCTCATCTGGCTCTTCTCGATGCGGAGGAGCAGTGACTCTACTTTGAGCCCCTCCCGAATGACTGAGCTTCTCACCCTATCTCTAAGGGAGAGCCCAGCCACCCTACGGAGGAAACTCATTTCGGCCGCTTGTACCCGTGATCTTGTTCTTTCGGTCATGACCCAAAGTTCATGACCATAGGTGAGGGTTGGAACGTAGACCGACCTGTAAATCGAGAGCTTTGCTTTTTGGCTCAGCTCCCTTTTCTCAATGACGGACTGGTGCAGACTCTGCATCACTGCAGACGCCGCACCAATCCGCCTGTCGATCTCTCGCTCCATCCTTCCCTCGCTCGTGAACAAGACCCCGAGGTACTTGAACTCCTCCACCTGGGGCAGGACCTCATCTCCAACCCGGAGAAGGCACTCCACCTTTTTCCGGTCGAGAACCATGGACTCGGATTTGGAGGTGCTGATTCTCATTCCGGCCTCTTTACACTCAGCTGCGAACCGATCCAGTGAGAGTTGAAGGTCACGGTATGTTGGAGCCAACAGGACCACATCATCTGCAAAAAACAGTGATGCAATACTGAGGCCCCCTGAACCGGACCCCCTCAACGCCCTGACTGCGCCTAGAAATTCTGTCCAGAAAAGTTATGAACAGAATCGGTGACAAAGGGCAGCCCTGGCGGAGTCCAACCCTCACCGGAAACGATTTCGACTTACTGCCGGCAATGCGGACCAGACTCTGACTCCGGTCATACAGGGAACGAACAGCTCCTATCAGGAGGTTCGATTCCCCATACTCCCGGAGGACCCCCCACAGGAATCCCCGAGGGACACGGTCAAATGCCTTTTCCAGGTCCACAAAACACATGTGGACTGGTTGGGCAAATTCCCATGACCCCTCAAGGACCCTGCTGAGGGTATAGAGCTGGTCCACAGTTCCACGACCAGGACGAAAACCACATTGCTCCTCCTGAATCCGAGGTTCAACTATCCGGCGGACCCTCCCTCCAGTACCCCTGAATAGACCTTACCGGGGAGGCTGAGGAGTGTGATCCCTCTATAATTGGAACACACCCTCCGGTCCCCCTTCTTAAAAAGGGGGACCACCACCCCGGTCTGCCAATCCGGAGACACTGCCCCCGATGTCCACGCGATGTTGCAGAGTCGTGTCAGCCATGACAGCCCCACAACATCCAGGGCCTTGAGGAACTCCGGGCGGATCTCATCCACCCCCGGAGCCCTGCCACCGAGGAGCTTTTTAACCACCTCGGCAACTTCAGCCCCAGAGATAGGAGATCCCACTCTCGGGTCCCTGGGCCCTGCTTCCTGATTGGAAGGCGTGTCGGTGGGATTGAGGAGGTCTTCGAAGTATTCCCCCCACCGATCCACAACGTCTCGAGTCGAGGTCAGCACTTGTAAGTACTGAAAAAAAATGACTTTTATTTATATTGAATGTTTGGGTTAGATTGTTATATGTCCTGAGCTTATCATTTTTGAAGAGGTCTTGGAGATGAATAATTCCGCTCTCTTCCCATGTTTTTAGATAGAGCAGTGTTTTTCTGTTTCTAAAGTCAGTGTTGTGCCAGATTGGAGACAGCATGCTAGTTTTTAATTGAACATTTGTAATGTCCAGGGCTTTCCACCACGCAGTCAGGGTGGAGGCAATCAGTGGGTTTTTAAAGCAGTTATGACGTTTGAGGGTCACAGTGATAATAGGGAGATCAGAGAGTTTAATACAGTATGTATGCAGTCCAGCTGTTCTATTTCTAGCCAGGTGTTGTGGTATTCTTTTGGTTTTAGCCATTCTGTTGAATATAATACTTGGTTTGCTCAGTAAATATGCATGAAGTTAGGGGCTTCTAAACCACCCTCGCTTTTATTTTTTTTGGAGGGTTGAAAGGCTTATTTTGGGTTTTTTATTCCTAGCATAAAATTTTGTAATTGCAGAATCTAATCTTTTGAACCATTGTGTTGGTGGTTTCAGTGGGATCATAGAGAACAAATAGTTTATTTTAGGTAAGATTTTCATTTTAACTGAGGCTATTCTGCTAAGGAGTGAGATCGGGAGATTGTTCCATCTCCGCAGATGATGTGACTTTATCCAACAATGGATCTAGGTTCAGTTTAATTAATTCATTTAAGTTTGGTGATATATTTAAGCCTAGATATTGAATTGTATTTGTGGGGGAGGGGTATTGTGGGTTTTCAACAAATATTGCAAAGGTGAGAGTGGGCAGCCTTGTCTGGTTCCCTTCTGCAGTGTGAAGCTTTGGGATGTTATTAGGTTCCGATGTCCCAGAATGGGACAGAGGAACCTATTGTTTTCGCTTTTATTTCCTATTATTATACCCCGCCCGCCTTTGATCGCTAATTCGACCCCCTAAAAATGCCCGAAAACTCACCGAAATTTGCACGCACCTCAGGCCTGGCGAAAAAATTGATAATTTGGTGGCGTGAAAAAAAATGGACAGAAAACGCACGCGTAGCGTGCGTTTTAGCCGCCAAAACAAACGATGGAACCACACGACCGCCAGGTCTGACCGATTTGCACGAAAATCGCCACATGTAGTCTTCGCCCCAGAATGAGCAAAACGTTACATTGTGACCCCGCCCAAAACCAAACAGGAAGTCAGCCATCTTGGGTCAAAGGTAAAAAATGGCGTTTCGCCCTCGAAACGTATCTGCGCTAACTAGTCTGAGGGGATTCATCCGATTCGCTTAAAACTTGGCAACACCACATAGGACCCATTGAAGATGAAAAGTTATCGAAAGAATTTTTGTATCTGTCACGGTTTGGTCGTGGCGCCGCCACAAAAATGCAATGCTAATTTTCGTTAGCACGCAAAAAATTCCAAATCTCCATAACTCTGACACACAAACTTCGATCAGCTTCAAATTTCACACAAAGGACATGTGCCCAAGCTTGGTCATGACTGCTTTGAAACATTTCCCATCATGCCTTGTGTTTTTGACCGGTGTCATTTAAGGTCATGTACACGGTTAGCATTTACAGCACGCCGTTCTAGGAAAAAGCTTATAACTCTAGAATGCAAAGTTCAAACTGCTTCATATTTGATACACATGATGACCGTACAGCCATAAACAAAACTCGAGAACCATTTTACCCATAATGCCTTGCGTTCTCAGAGGGCGCCGCTTCTGTGGTCGTCCTACACGAGCAGCTGTAGCGGACAGACGATATGTCGTGTTGACTTCAAAACACTGTAGGATGAACCTACACAGAGGGTAGCAAATTGCTATGGAAGAAAAAACAGGCTGTGATCAGTGGGAGGGGCCTATAATGACACGGGAGAATCCTTCGCCATCAGCACGCTATAATAGGAAAATGCTTATAACGCTTCAATGCAAAGTTCAAACTGCTTCATATTTGATACACACGATGATTGTCCATCCATAAACAACACTCGATGACCAAATTACCCATCATGGCCAGTGGGAGGGGCCTATAATGACACACAAAAATCCCTCGCCATAACTACGCCGTTATACAAAAACGCTTATAACTCGAGAGTGCAAAGTTCAAACTGCTTCATATTTGATACACACGATCACTGTCCAGAGCTAAACAACAAACGATAACCAATTTACCCACAATGCCTTGCGTTCTCAGAGGGCGCCGCTTTTGTGGTCGTCCAACACGAGCAGCTGTAGCGGACAGACGACATGTCGTGTTGACTTCAAAACACTGTAGGATGAATCTTATTAGATGGAAGCACATTGCTATGGCAAATAGAGCAGGCTGTGAAAAGTGGGAGGGGCCTATCATGACACAGGAAAATCCTTTGCCATAACTTATACGAAAACGCTTACAACTCCAGGCCAATTCCCAAATCCCCAACAGTGGTATACGTGACCGTGGGTTACCGCCCCCGGCCGCTTCATCGGAACCTATGACGCCGCTTGCGGCTTTAATTTTGTTTGTGGTTACTCACCAGGGGTTTCCACTGGATACGTCTCCGCTGCGCCACGGCACCGATCCGGTATTTCACCGCTGTCTGCCGTCCGGTAATTCATACCGGTTGCGTTTGGAGTGTGCCGCGGTGCGCTCCGGTTGAACGACTGTGACGTCACGAGACAGATCAGTTCTCACGATATTTTTATAATTGCGCGAGAACACAGTTAAATGTATGTGTTATAAATGCAACAATAAACAGACAAACAGGTCAGTGTTCCTAATGAAGGGGAACAAGAAGGTTGGACTCTCTGGATTTGTCATAGACACATTTTTTAGCAACAGCCAACAGAGAAGAGCTAAAACTGCACCAGTAAAACATGAACTAAATCAAAGTTGCTGCAGTTTACAGTGTAGTTACAGTATGAAAGGAATAAATATAGTGGCTGTGAATTTGTTTTTACACATTATGACGTTTTGGTAATGTATTTACTTGAAATATAATCTGAAGTGTTTTATTTTAAAAAGTAACCCGATATTACATGCTTAATTTCCTGTTTAGCTTCATTTGCTCTGTGCTGATTGATGCGTCGTGCTCCGGTGTCCGCCAGAAACAGAAGCCCTGCGTATATCTGGCGGAGGGCACCGCACTACCGCAACTGGGAAGGAGCGGACACGCACCGCAGCGGACCCGGTGGAAATTATCACATAGACTAAAATGGAAACCTATCAGCTCCGGTGACGCGGCGGTGACGTTCCGCAGCGGAGCCGCATCCAGTGGAAATTGGGGGTGAGGCCTTAGGTTTAGTGTACAGGGTGGAGATCCATTGTATGAATGATTGTCCAAAGCCAAATTTGCCAAGGACAGCAAGGAAGAATGACCAGTTGACTCTATCAAATGATTATTGTTTTCTTTTTAGAGTTCTGTGCCATGTTGATCAAATTAAACAGTCTTCTCACATTGTCTGTGGAGTGTCTATTTTTAATAAATCCTGTCTGGTTTTGGTATATAATTGTCTGTACTAGTTTCTCTAACCTGGAAGTGAGTGCTTTGGAAATAATTTTTATGTCCGTGTTAATAAGTGAGATGGGACGATAGCTTGAGGGTAACATTGGGTTTTTGTCTGGCTTAAGTAATAATTTAATGTTTGCTGTATTTATGTGGCCTCCTACGTAACCTTTATTTTTAATCTCTGTCACTACTCTAAAAAAAGCAGAGCCAGCATTGACCAGAAATGTTTTAGGAATTCAGCAGGGAACCCATCTGGACCTGGTGCTTTGCCTGTTGACATGCTATCCAAAGCATTTTGTAGTTCTTGTAAGGTTAATGGTGAGTCTAAGGTTGTTTTCTGATCTATGGTGAGCTGTGGTAGGTTTAAGTTTGATGAGTATAGGTTTTGATAACATACGTGAAAAACCTTATTGATGTCCTGAGGTAAGGTGAATTATCAGATATTGCCGCTATAAAAGCATTTTTTTATTGTGTTTAAGCTGATTTGCTAAGTATTTGCCTGATTTATTATTGTAGTCAAAGTTTTTATACCGTAATTGCTGCAAAATCAGTTTTTTAGATAAAATGATGTTCAGATTAGGTTTTGTATTTTTGAGTTTTTTCCATAAAAGTTCAGACGGGTTAGCTGCAAATTCTTCCGTAAGTTTCTTAATTTCTTCTTCAATTGTTTTTCCTGCTATCTGTTCCTGTTTTTTCTTGTAAGAAGAGTATGATATCATCTTCCCTCTGATGACAGCCTTACCGGTTTCCCAGAGTAAGGACGGTGACACTTCCAGGGAGTCGTTTGTTAATAGAAAGTCCTCCCATTCTTTTCTTATAATTTTTCCAAATTCACTGTCATTAAGTAATGAAGTGTTAAAGTGCCATAGGGAGGATAATTTCTGATTAGAGTCACACTTCAGGGTGAGGGATATTGGTGCATGACCGCTAATGATAATAGGATGTATTTTAGAGGAAATCTTATGTGCGATAGAATCATTTGAGAGAAAGAAGTCCATTCGGGAGAAGGATTTATGCACAGGGGAGAAGGTGTATTTTTTTTTAGTTGGGTTGTTCAGTCTCCATACGTCTCCTATTCCAAGATCTTCCATGTAATTCATTAATACTTTAGCAGATCGAGACGGTTTTGTATTTGGGCACTTACGGGATCTGTCTAATGATGTGTTGAGTGCCAGATTGAAGTCACCTCCGATAATTAAAGATGAGTCTGCAGATAGGTTTGATAACTCTGAAAAAACTCTGTGGAAGAAATCAGGGTCGTCATTATTCGGGCATGCAGGTTTAGAATTGTGAAACATTTATTATAGATTACCACTTTGATAATAATATATTTACCCTCTGGGTCTATGGTGGAGTTGATTATGTTAAAGAGCAACCTTTTGTTGAAAAGAACCGAGACTCCTCTTTGCCTGGAATTGAAACACAAATTATATATCTTGTTAAAATTTGAGTCTGTCAGAGATTTTTCTCCTGATTTAAGTAAGTGAGTTTCTTGAAAGAAAACCCCGTCTGCATTTAATCTTGATATATAATAAAATATCTTAATCTTTTAAGCCTGCGAGCGAATGCCACGCACATTCCAAGATTTTATTGTAAACTGAGACATGGAAAGGAGTGGGGTTTAGTCCATACAAATGTGAGCATAACCGTGAGCATTTGCGCACATCTTAGATGCAACAAAAAACTTGACAACCCAGGCCCTTACCCTGTGATGGTATCGTCACAGGGTTAGGGGCTGGGTTGTAAAGTTTAGTGAAAAGCACAAACATACAACAACAACAACCAGTACCAAAAGAATAAGACAAGCAAGGGGTAAATATATGAAGTGTAGGAAGGGGGGGTGTTGAGTGGATGTGAAAGAAAAAAAAGGGTTAGGGGTTTGAGAAGAAAGAGTTGACATGGGGGAAAGTGGCCTGTGAGACTGTACGTGCCTATACGTGTTTACTAACAACTGTGCAAGCACATATACATATACACACACACAGCCACTTACATATACATACACATATCCATGATTTTATTTTATTTCTCTTTTGAATTATTTCACTTATTTTATATATATATATATACACACCATCAGATCTTCTGCTTCCAACCACCTTACTGTCCCCTCCACCCATTTCAACACCATAGGGAGCATCCATCCATCCATTTCCCAAACTGCTTGCTTACTATTGTTCAGGGTCGTGGGGGTCTGCTGGTGCAGGGCTGGGGAACACCCTTGACAGGGTGCCAGTCCATTGCAGCCATGGAGAGCAGAGCAGCTAAAAACCCTACCATCTGAACTCAGAAATATGGACTCACTTCCATTCCAATCCAGACACAAAACCCATCAAATCAAGACTACTTTCTCCCTTTTACGGTGTCCTTGGGAAAGACGCCAATAAATAAAATGCATTTTTTATAATATAACTAATCTGAAAAGTTGATGTTTATTCAACAAATTAATAGAGGACTTTGTTCGTAATAGAATAGAGGAAATCGCCAAAGATGGTGTATAGCAGAAGGGTTTGTTCTTGCCACTAGCTACACATCCATTCACAAACACATGTGTGACAAATACAAAATCAAAAAACCTGTAAATATTTCAATTGTCAAGGGCTGTTAAAAATATATATATATTTCTATTGTAATCAAATCATTGACGGTATTTTTTGCAGATCCTCTTCTCCTGCATCTCTGCACCAACAAAGACAATTTGCAGACTAATTTAGTTTCCCTCCCATCCTCCACACAGGTGACAGCATGGACAGAGTACTGATGAGCACTTTATTTGGTATCCATAAAATGATCTATGACTGTACCTTCCTCTGGCTTTCTTAAACTTTCCAATTTGACAGATTTGTCCCTCCATCAGCTCCTCTTTTTCCTGTATTGAGTCGTATCCTACCAGCAGCTGGCATTCAGAGACTGGAAGATGGAGGGCTGTACATTAGTGCCCGTATTCACAAAGCATCCTAAGGCTAAAAGTAGCTCTTAATTATGTCATTCTAAGAAAAGTCTTAGAATTCCTTGAATTCTAAGATTTTTCGTAGGCTTTTCCTTTGGTAAGACAAAAGTAAACAAAGCAGCAGCGGCCTTAAGAGAGCTCCTAAGGTGAAAAACTATTAACAAGCTCAAGAGTGTCTTAAAGGGGCAGTATTGTGAAAAAATAACTTCATAATAGTGATATACATCCCTTTAGCCTCATTCAGAGGGCCAAAGTTGAAAAAGTCTTTTCCTCCCTCCCTTGTTATTCCACATTTTCTAAAAAGTCAGCTCCAAACGGGTGAGTTTGTTTTTTTCCCCAATAACACGTCATAAGGTGGAAACTCCTCCTCCTGAAAATCCAGGCTCCTCCTACCCCATAAGAATTTGAGCTCCTCCCTCTCAAACTACTCACTGGTAAAACAAACTGTAGTTTAATAATGAATATCCATTACACTTTATTGTCATATACTGTATGTAAAGATGCATACACAAGATGTGTTCTCTGCATTTAACCTCTCCCTGTGGAGCAGTTAGTGTTAATATAAAGGACTGATCAACATCCCACAGTGATGGACCAGGGAGATTAGAACGAGTTAGCCTCCGATTACAAGCCTGCTCCCTTAACCACTACTCCCTTTATCAGAGATGGCAAGTAACGAAGTACAAATACTTCATTACTTACTTTTTTTTTCAGGTACTTTGTACTTTTATAAGTATTAATTTCTCTGTCGACTTTTTGCTTTTACTCAATTGCATTTTCAACATAAATATCGGTACTTCCTACTCCTTACATTTCCCAAAAAGGTTTGTTACTTTATATATATATAGCCTATAAGCCAATATTTTAAATTTTTTGGCGCCGCGACACCAATGCGCATCAACTGTTTTGACCCAGCGGCTCACTCAGCCAGGATCAGACAAAAGCTGAAGGTAAGGGGAGGGGGAGGGCTTACACGGACATACAAGTAATGATGATTGGCTAAAGGTAGAGTGAAATTCCATGGTAAGCCAATCAGTGACAGAGTTTAGGTAAGTGGGCATTGCTACTAAGCTTGTGCTGATAGTGAGAGGACAAGAAGCAACAATGTGGAGCCTGGAGCAGTCTATGGATATAAAACTGGTTTTAACAGCATGGAAGTACAATCACTACTTCAACCTGCTTGCTGTAAAAATAAAAATACATGTCGTGTCCTCAAGTTATTCTAATCTAATGAAACATCTCTCAGCAGTGCACACCGCTACAAAGCGAGTGGGTAAAACAAACAACGCTATTAGGGCTGCTATTAGTAGCAAGCCAAGTGACATCAGAGAAGAACATGAAGCACTCATGAGCGCTGAAAATATTAAAATGAGCACCACATCCGAGTGTTAGTGCTCATTTGAGTAGCTAATATTTTACAGTGCAGACATTATTGCTGTTCATGTACTTGTTCTTAGGTATGCAAACATTGCCTGGGGAAATGATTTTAAGTAGGTGCTGCTGCTGTTAAAATGATGAGAAAAGGTAACCAGTACTGTTAACAGCAGTAATGTTATAGTGAAACTTGCGGATTTAAAAAAAAAAATTTTTTTTCATTTTACCAAGTCAGATGTTATTATTATTTAATTGCCAATTTTGTATTAATCTTATTTTATCAGAAGAAATAGTGTGAGCGCTAACAATCAGTTCCATTTTTAGTAGCCGTTATATCGCCTTGTATCGCCTTTGACATGATATGACGTGTTAGTGACCCAATGCGACACAGTGGTAGGACAAAACATTGGACTATCGTCTTAAATGGGCTATTCCTGTTGTTATAGGAGGTGTGGATGACAAGAAAGCGACGGAGCAGCTCTGGTGAGTGTTTGAAACAGCGGACTCAGATGACAGTTTACTCCGCTGCTGATGTGATAAACACACCCTCAAGCAGCATTTGTCGAACTCACAATTACAACAATCGCTTAAATAGCCATGTGTTTTACTGTAATGTGAAGATTTTTTTTAGCTGAAAACAACGAGTGTGGATAGCAAAAGAAAATCGCTATAGTGATCACCCTCTCCAAGAGCGAGGCATGAAGTCAGCGTCTACACTAATGCATATGCATGAAGGACCCAAAACAGCCTGTTTTTAGAAGTGTCATGAAAGTGACTTTTCAGAGGGCTAAAACTGTGCCTATATTCAAAAAGCTTCTCAGAGTTATCTCAGAGAGCTCCTAACTTAGCCTAAAAATTAATTTGATGTCATGATGATGAAACTCAGCAAAATTAAATTAAATTGTACACAGCTTAAAAATGTGTGAACCTCATTCACAATCCGATTATCATATTGATTTATACTTTTAGCCTTACAATATTTTGTAAATACGGGCACAGGAATTTACTGCACTGAATTAGAAACTAAACAGAGTGGATCGCTGAACGCATGCTAGCTTGCTTCAGAAGGCAGACTGAAGTTGAAGGCATGTTTATAATTTATGGTTTAGGCTGGGACAAACTCTGAACACATGGCTCTGTAAGTTATGTTTGTCTGATCTCATGACTCCCAGTCAGTGGATACAATTTCATAGACATTTTAATATTGTTTTCAGATACAGTAGCAGAAAAGAGGCTTAACTTTGATGAAATTGTATTCCTGTTTAAGTGGGATTGTACTGCTCCTAGTGTACAAACACTTGTTTAATCGGATATATTCTGAACACAAGGAATCAAAAGATAGACCAATAATAATCTTCCCTTGATTTTATTCTTAAAGTTGTTCACCTTCAACTTCTTTTTCAAAATAAATGCAATTTAGATACATTCGTTTACATGAAAAATATATTTAGTAAATTTAATAAAATTTTTGTCTTAACCAGGATACAGTTTTTGGGTAGGCAGCACTGCAGCAGCCCCTATTGACAGACAACTCCTGTCTAGCTCTTATGAACACACAGGAGCTTCATTTGACTGGATTACAGTTTTTATTTACAAAAAAATCTATATTCATAAACAGCCCCTTCTATTCTAGTTATTTGTATTGCCTTGCATGTTTGTGTATCTTTACAAACATTACAAGCGTGTTCACAAAATGTTGATAGCAGTGTAGTTGTTCTTTTTATTTCTGGTATTCATTCATTATTTTTTGTACCTTCGTACATATCATTATTATTTAGTGCCATATCTTACTCTTGCTGCCCAATCTATTTTGTTTGTAAACTAAGAATTTACAAGAGTGTTCACAGCATGGTGATGTAAGTGACAGGGTCATTAGCACCGAGGGGTCAGAGCTACAGGTGACGTGAAAAGGCAGGTCCAATCGAATGTTGCTTGAATAGAAGCTAACGCTAGGTAGAAGGCTGCCATGATATAGTTTAGCACAGCTCGTGCAATATTGAGCATCTACTCATTATTTATTTATTTATTAATTTTTTTTAATTTCAGATCTTAGTGAATGTGCCCCTTAGTTCTCTATAGGTTTGCCTCAATGACATAATAAATTAGTTACAAAACAAATATCACAATATATCAAGCCTGGTAATCTGATTAATAGTAATTTAAATTTTGATTAACGTGTCACTAAGCTTGTTCTTTTCTGATTTTATCATCTCAGATATATAGCGAGCATAAGATTGATTTTAAATTATAGAAATGCAAAAACTGTTGTCACAACCAAAAATGGAATGGGCAGAAGCAGTAACTGCTTATCGGAGCCCATCCCCAAACAGAATTATATAAAAAACTATAGAAACAAATCAATAATGTTTCGATAGCTGCGAAGCATTTTTTTTAAAGAATTTTGGAACATAGACAGTGACCTCATTAACTTAAAGTGATCCTCAAGATCATTCCAAACTTCAACACCACAAACAGAAATATATCTTCTTTTAACTTGTGTCCTAAATTGTAATTTGATGGGGCCCGAGGCTTTGGAATAACCTGCCTGAGCAAAAAAAGACTTTCTGTGTCTTTGAAATACTTTACGTCCTTTCTTAAAAAGCAACTCTACCGGAAAGAAGGGGTAGGAAAAAAAGAATAGATTCACGATTTTTTCCTCTTTAGAATCAATAATCATGACTTTATACCTGCTTCTGGAAAATCGCTAGTGGGCAGTTCAGCTTCTCACTACACAATCTGTCAAGTCAATCTGTTACAACCCCCAATAGAAAGTAGAAGATTACCCTGCATCAGCCCAAGGTACATCAGCTGCAGCAGCTTCAGACCAAAACATCCCACAAGAACTCCCAGAAGAGTTCTTCTAAAGAACAAAGTGAGCTGTGTGGCACTGACTAGCACCGCTAAATGTGGTTTTAACTGAGGCTTTACTTCTGTGGTGTATTAACAGCAGCATCTCAGAGGACTTGGGGTAAGGCAGACAAGGCATTGGTGATTGCTGATTCAGTGTGCCTTTGATAAAGAGATGTCTGGTGCTGCTGTGGATTTGAACTATTATTTATTATTATCCTTTATTGTCATATACATACATAAAATGTGTTCTCTGCATTTGACCCATCCCTAAGGAGCAGTGGGCAGCCATGGTGCGGCGTTCAGGGTTGGGGGACTTGCTCAGGATCCCACAGTGCTGGCCCAGGTGAGACTTGAACCGGGACAAGCCCAGCCCCCTTAATCACTAGGCCACCACTCCCACTGTGAGATGATCTGAGATGCTGCTGGAAACAAACTGCTGACCATCACACTCACACAGTTTTAGTTCAGTCATGCTGAAGTTTAATATAAATCAATATAAATGGATAGTATTGTGATCAAAATCGAATTGGGACAAAAGCATATTGTCCCAGCCCAACCAGAAAGCATTTTACATTTTTGTTATCATTTTATAGGTAGGTGTTTATTATTGGCTTATTTTATTTTAATTGCTGTTTCTTTTATTGTCTTATTTAAATCTTGTATTTTGGTTGGTAGAGCTTAGTCAGCTCTGTATCAACCCTAGAAAATGGCTAGAATGTAAAAACAATGAACACAACAGCTTTTACATTGCTAATAACAATAAAAACACCAACCATATTTCCTCCAATGTATATTGTAAAGCTGGAAAATTACCTCCCACGCATCCTGCCTGCTGTCCTCTTTCAGAGCAGTTTGCTTGGCGTCTAACTGTAAGGTTACCTCGTAACACTCTTGAATATCTGTGAGAGAGAGGAAAAAAATGAAGCCATTACTATGAAGGTAAATATGTTGCAAAATTTGAGAGCTTGTAGAAAGTGACGTGAAGTTGTAAAATGTGATTTGAGAGCTTGTAGAATGTGATGTGAGCTTGTGTATAAAAATCCACACACGTGAAATGAATTTAATGTCACAAATGATGGGAAAAAAAATATAGACTGATATTTACACATAAAGGTACAGCTGTAAACTTGTAATCCAACATTTATTCACGTTTTTTAATTACTTGCGTGAATGATCGTTTACAACCACAACTCTCCGGTTACAACTTCTCGAATCTGCCGCAACAGATGCACAAACTACTTTTCTCGTGTGAACCTGCCCCTGAGGAGCGGTGGTGTGGCGTATGATTAGCAGGGAGAGAGAATCAGTGGAGAAATGTGGGTCAGGGAAGGACTGTCTTGATTAATCACAAGGGTAGCGCATTGTGATTAATCACAGCAGCTTTTTATCTAGCAGGGGAGCAGCTGGAAAACTCTGCAAAGGAGGAGAAGGCTGAAGCTTACAGAGCTAACTGAAGCTGGACTGTTTAGTGGGGCAATAAAGCTACGAAACTCAATCTATGTATCTGTGTCCACAACTCTTACCTGGTTAGCAGTATTGCTACAAGTGGGCCTTGCTCAAGGGCCCACAGAGATGACTATTGGCAAGGTTTGAGCGACCTTCTTGTGAAAGATCTACTTCCGTGATCATTCACAATAATTAACTGAGATATGATAATTAATAATTTCATCACATATTTTAGGAGCTGGCACTGACAGAAAGCACTTGGGTAAAAACGAATCTGTCTTATTTGGTGCAGATATTAATATAGTTTATTGCTCCTATTAGCTTTATGCTCATATTAAAAATATTTTCAGATGTTGGTGCAAACACTATATTTCCAGAAGATTACTAGATTATCCACATACCTACAATAAATGGCATCTAATGCAAATCAGAGGGCGTTTTGTTTATTATCAATTGTGTCATCCTTCTGTGAGACACTTCCCATCTCTTGCACTGAAACAAAGATAATCATTGTCGCATAAATGGGCTGCCTACTACTTTTAGAAGTGGATGGGTATTTAATAGAAATGCATCAATACTGGTATTGGGCCAATACTGCGCTAATATACTCGTACTCGTAATTGGTAAAGTTCACCGATATGGAGAATTGATACCCATTGCTTTGAATGGTAGCCTGTTGATTCTGTTGTAATTTTGGGGATTGGCCAGGAGAACCTATTTTCACAGAAAACTTTCCTTTTTTTTAAATGTTAGTATTATAGTAATTTTTAGAATTTTTTTTTAAAAATTCTAATATCAATATGAAAGGAGCAAACCAATACTTCATACTTTAAAAAAAATGATTAGCGATGTACTGAAATGAAAATTCTTAGCTAAAACCAAAAATGAGAAAACCAAGGCTGAAAACCGTAATAAATTGTTATGCAAATTCTTAGTCCCTTTGTATTTATGGCTTTGACTGTGTTGTAACCTCACTAAAATTAACATTGCATTTGCATAAATGTATATTCATCCTTCAAAGAATAAATCAATTCAAAATATGAAAAAATTTATTTAATACTGACATTCCAACAATGAACAATATAAAATAAAACAAATTCAATGATTAACTTGTCCCCACTCATATAATAATGTATGGGCCTAAAACTGACTGAGCTGCTGGAAGAGAGTCAAATTAAATATGTTCTCTCATTAAAACTCATTGTGCATCGTGGTCTGTGCATCTCTGTGTGCTTTGATTGCAGCGTGCAGCATTTCTTGTGTGCACTAATTTAATCCCATCCAAGTAATGATCGTTATAACGCGAAACAAGTACCGTTGTGATGTATTAAAGTGTGAAATGACTGACTGACACCAGATTTATGCTGCTGATGCTAGCTGTCTTTACAACATCGTGTTTCGGTCGGCTTTTCTCGGTGAGAAAAATGTTTCGGTGCATCACTATAATCGATAGTTTTGCACCTAGAAAGGGTGCATGGTGCTGTGCCGCAGGAAAGTGGTTAAAGTTAGTAAGACTGTATTTTCGTCCAAACGATTAGTCCAATAATGGAAGAACTACAAGAAGGTGTGACAAGAAGCACAGAAAAAGTAGTAACAAGCGTTTTAGTCTCTTGCCTCATGTTCTGCGGCCACCTTAGTGATAGCTATTTGATGAGAATGCACTGGGACTATTTTGCTGATGCCAAATGTGGGCCTGGTTTATGCAGTGTTGACATAAAGAGGTTACTGGAGAGTCCATCAACTTCCCAGAGTTCAATCTGAGGATGTGAGAGCAAGACACATTGGGGAAGAACAGCTTTGGATAGTTATTCCTTTAAAAACCCATACTTTTTCCTTACAAAAGAGATAATGTGTGTGTGTGTCCGGGCGAGCGTGCGTGTGTGAGAAAGACAGCCTATTTGCACAAGATACCGTACTGTGAGAACAAAGAGCATGTGACTCATTGCTGTGTCTGAACGTGGAGGAGTAAGGCCAAGTGTAGGCAGATGGGTTCACTGACCAGCTCACCGAGAAGCAGACACTTACACAACTCTTACATATATGCAGACACACATACATACACTGTAGGTTATTACTTGATATACAGTATGTAGCACATTCCAGTAAAACATTGTATAAAGATAGAAAATCAGGTGTCTAAATGAAGAGATGTTATGACAAACTCTTCAGGGAACATTGGTACAAACTATAGGCCTCCAATATTAAACTTTGTTTCTCTGCCTACAGTAAACATCACATAGAATGTTTCAGGTCAACAGATGCTTAGACCAACAACCCATCCCTCACTATTGTTCCAAGATATGTTTCGCTTCAGAATTGAGGTTTTAGAGAAGGTCACCAGTGTCCCAAAAGGGCCTTGTAAGACTTCTCAGACTGATAACTGTTATGTCCTTGTCCTCTTTTGTAATCGGCAAGTGCCATAGCTCCGTAATTGTTGTCAAGCCAGCACAACTAGACCATCAAGTCTGCTAAACTTTAACTGATAGGTTTGTTGCTGCTTTTAACATACACCAATGTACACACACGTAATCATGTAAAACTATGAGGGGGACACTTTCATCAGGTTCAGATGGGTTGGAGCAGGGAGCCATCTAAAACAGCAATGTCACCTCAAGATCTGCAGGCTAAATGTGGCCCACATTGACATTCAATTTGGCCGGAGGAAAGTTTTGCTCCATTAAAACTACAGAGAAAAGGCCTGGTGAATTCCCACACTGCTAATTTTCAGATATGAATACCTTATAAAAGAATGGAAACATATTGACAAATGGATATATTTTTGATTAAGAGTGAACAGCTGACTCGCCTTATACAAACCGCCTTCATAATCCAATCAAGTTCCCTGTTGGAGAGAATGTCCACAACAGTGAATAGTCCTTTGATTCCCAACCATACACCAGAAATAATGATGTTATCACTGGGATGAATATACTGTAAAGCCAGAGCTAAACATGAGTGGTGGCTATGGAGAATGGTGGGGAGCCCAATGGAGAAGCCAGTGGTTGCCTACATGCAGTCCAAGGAATTAGACCTTGACCAAAACAACAGAAAGACATCAGCTAACCCTAACCAGTAGGAATTCCAATGACGAATAAGGGCTTCACTAAACCCTATGAGGCAGAGCAGAGGATTCTAGGAATGCTGCTTCAAAGGCCACTGCCCATCGCACACGTAGGCTCGGAGGTGGCAGCGAGGACCTGGCTTCGGCAATTGCGCCTCCATCACCGAGCATCACCGCCAGTGAGGAGCTCTGCTGGCTGGGAAGAGAGACCCACATAAATTGACACCTGTGTGGGAACATCCACTCAGTAAATATTAAAAAAACATTTTTATGTGTGTGTAATCTACACAAGAAACTGTCAACAATGCAAGGGAAGGCTGTATAATAACTTAAGGCAGTCCAACCTGTGACGTCACCAGTGTTGGGAACATTACTTTAAAAAAGTAATTAGTTATAGTTACTCAATACTTGTTCAAAAAAGTAACTGCGTTAGTAACTAAATTACTCTACTATAATAAAAGTAACTCATTACTAAGGAAAGTAACTATTTGCGTTACCATTAAAAAAAAAAAAAAAAGTTGCCCTATGTCAAATAATTCACATTTTTTAGATACGTGTGTCGTGAGGTGCTTCATTAATTTTGAGTTGCTTACAACGGATGTCAACAAAGTCTTCTCTCCTGGATATAATGAACACTTCACATACACATTCTTGCCTTTGACCACAATTAATTTAAAGTAGTGTTTGTATCGTCACCTTAAAAATGTCAACTTTTCATCAGACTGTTCCACGCTCCCCATCTCTGCTGCTTCATCAAATCTGTAGTGGTTGTATGTGTCGCGGGTGCTGGCACGTCGCCTTAGCCAATCATAATTGCTCACCTTGTTTTTAACCCGCCTCCTCTTGCTGGCACATGTGTCAAAACACTGGCTCTGATTGGCTACCATGAAACATGACGCAGCCTAAGCCAATCATAATCACTCACCTTGTTTTTAACCCACCTCCAGTCCTCACAACAGTCGAGTCAGAAGCCAGGGATGCTTTCGGATAACATTTTATTTAATCAATGCATGTAACGCACCGCATTTAACATTCAGTAACGATAACGGCGTTGTAACAGCGTAAAAAGTAATTAGTTAGATTACCCCGTTACTGAAAAACAAACGCTGTTACCTAACGCCGTTACTTTAAACCCCGGTATTCCAAACACTAGACGTCACATTGCAATTCTTCCAAAATGGTGGAATAGTTTAGTTCACACACGTTAAGTGCAAAGGTAAATTACGGATATTTTCATAGAAATAAAATAGACCTTAATGAACTGCACATGCATTTGTTTGTGCATTACTCTTTCCCCATTAAGAAATGTTTAAATATAATTATTCTGTCAATATATTTTCAAGTGTAAAATTTCTTCAAAAAAAATCAGGAGCCAATTTTAAAAAAGACTGTATGTGGCTCTGAACTCTAATGTATTTTATAACCATGGGTTGGAACTTTAACAAGCTAATTGTGATGAAATTTAAGAGATATATATTTTATGTTTTATTTTTCAATGCTAGTCTCTTTTAAGTGAGTACATTAAAAATCTGTTTTGATAGAAATAAATTGTCATTAAATATAAACACAAATAAAATGTTATTTGGTAACTGTAAAACTAATACTAAGGTTTAAATACAAATAGATGGGGTTAACATTGAAAGAGTTGATGACAATACATTTCTTGGTATTTTAATAGATGAAGAAATTAATTGGAAATCACACATACAACATATGCAAGTCAAACTGTCTCGGAGCATTTCAGTACTATTCAAAGCAAAGCAGGTTCTGGATCATCACTCACTCCACATTCTGTACTGTTCACTGGTTTTCCCATATTTAAGGTACTGTGCAGAGGTTTGGGGCCTCACATATACAAGAGTTCACTAGATTCACTTTTCACACAAAAAAGAGCTATAAGGATAATTCACAACGTTGGATATAGGGATCACACACATTATTCATTCAGTCAAAACTATTCAAGTTAACAGATTTTATAGACAGCACAAATAATATACAAAGCAAAAAACAATATTCTACCTTGAAACATTCAGACATTGTTCTATGACCAAGAACTGGGAAACCATTTGAGGGGTAAACTTAACTTCAAAACACTTAGTGTGCAGACAACCACAAAAAGCGTTTGTGTGTCAATAAGTGGAGTGAAGCTGTGGAATAGTCTGAGTATGGAACTTAAGCAATGTCCAGACATAAAACGGCTCAAAAAGGGTTATAAAAATATGATTTTCACAAGGTACAGGGATAAAGAAGGGCTTTGAAAATCACCAGGTGTTTACAGGGATTATTGCTTACATATTTATGTTTTTTTAAAAAATGTTGTTTTATTGTTTTTTTTTTGTCTTTTTCTTTTTCTCTAAAAACAATGAGTGTAAATGTTTGTATATAGTTGTTTAAGGGTATATGGGTATTAATTGTTTCTTGTATATACTGTATGTATGTAGGAATAAGGTACAGCCGTATTGTAAAATGTATATTTTATATAAAAACATGCATTTGTTCAAAACTTAGATTAAATGAAAATGTATGAATTGAAGGAGAGGGAGTGGGATCAAATAAGTTTATACTTCTTTTCAGACATTATAATTTCAATGAAGGTTATTTGAAAGCTTGTTTTGCATTGCTTGTCCATACTAAGTTTTTTGCATTTGCTTTTTTCTCTCTTTTTTATTTTTATTTTTACATGTTCGAAAGAAAAAAAAAACTAATCAAAACTAAGCGCTACATGCTGGTTTCCAACAGACACACACTTTGTTCCCATTACCCCAAGGCCATCAAATCAGCCAAAAACCTCTGCACCAGCCTCCCCCTTGTACGCTTCCCCTCCCAGAGACCAAAGGAGACTTCCAAAAATATTTGAGCACACACACACACTCTTGTTTGTGTTACTTTTAGATTATAATAACACCAGATGGAAAACAAAAGCCCAGTTGTGTGCAAATTCTGCAAAAGAAATTATGCCAAACACTAATTCTACCTATTGCCTTTAAAAGATTGTGCGATACATTTTGTACTGCTGTTCAGGGTCCGACCCAACAGTGAAAATCAAATTTTTTTTCTCAAAGAAACAACATATTTAACTTTGTTTTAGTGGTAAGCACCGATTTTATTAACAAACAACTGTTAATGTGAACATCAAATCAGCGCACGGGTAACAAGAGAAATTGAAACACAAACAGTTTTGTAATGCACGTAAGAGACCGATCAGATCTATTTACATAATTCATGTATCAAAGAAAAGCAGTGACGTGCAGTCAGGGTAGGCAAGGAAGGCAGTGCCAATCCAAGGGTGAATTGATATATTGATTATTTGTTTTAATTATAACATAATTATAAATTATTTATTTTTCCTGATAGCCTACACTACCAATAAGTTTGAAAGTGTCAGCATTTCATGCTTTTCATAACCCAAATGACTAAACAGCGCTATACACCTTTTTGCTTGACTTAGCAACGCGCACCGCCATTTTAAAAGTGGTAATCATCTAATTTGCCTGACAACCACTATTTACCACTGATCTTGCAGTCTGGCTGATTTTTATTGTATAATGCCAAAATCCTATGTAGTATTTGTCTGTCATGACCACGCCTGGCTGAAGGAAAACAAATCCTTTTACAGAATACAGACAGAAAAAGACCAGAAACGAAAAATTATGGATCCAAGCACTGAGGTGAACAAACGTAGATGGAACTCCATGGAGCCCAAAATCAAAGTGGTCGTATGTTTGCAGTAGACATTTTGTTAATGGTAGGTGTATTTTGGGGATCTAATTTCTTTCTGACTGATTTTATGACATTGATTATGAATTATCCTACAATTAAATTGTAATTTATTCAGTAATGATAGAAATGTTTATGGCTATAATGTCTAACTTGAAGACAAGCAATGTGAAATTAACAGTAAATATGCAATGTGTTGACTCGTATATTAAATTAACAATGTGTTTCATATACCCATTTATGGTTTAATTTAGGCTGTATTATTATTATTATTATATCATTAGCGGAGCGAGCCTAGCATAGCCACATTGCTTAACGAGCCAATTATCATGATGACACAGGCCTATATAGACACAAAAACACATAAATAAGCCTACCTTAAAGAAAATAGTCCTAATTATTGTTTTTTGTTGCCATTGGAGTGTGATTCAGAAGTCATTTTGTGTATTTTTTGTGTAAATATTTAGTTTTTGCATTTTTTGTATAAATATTTAGTTTTGTGTATTTTGAGCCATTTTCCTATTTTTGTTGTATTTTTCTGTAATGTATGTTTTTTGAAGTCATCGTTATGTGTATTTTTTATCTTTCAGTTGTCTTTTTGCGCATTTTTTGTATAATTATTGTTTTTTGTTGCCATTGTTAGTGTGATTCTGGAGTCTTTATTTTTTTGGTATAGTTTCGTGCATTTCTGTTGTCATTTTAGTGTATTTTTTATATTAGTATTTAGAGTCATTTTCATGTTTTTGTTGTCGTTTGGTATATTTTTCTGTAATATATGTTTTTTGGAGTCATTTTGTGTGTTTTTGGAGCCTTTGTGTATATTTTTCTGCATTTCTGTTGTCGTTTTGTGTACTTCCTGTATAAATATTGTTTAGTTTTATGTCATTTGTGCATTTTTTGTATAATTATTTTTTGTTGCCTTAAGTAGTGTGATTCTGGAGTCATTTTGTATCATTTTAGTGTAATTTTTTGCATTTCTGTTGTCTTTTGAGTAATTTTTGCATAAATATTTAGTTTTGTGTATTTTGAGTCATTTTCATATTTTTTGTTGTCGTTTAGTGTGTGTGTACCTGCCTAACTTTCACTAAACTTATCTATTTTCAGTAGTTAGATGTAGTGGCAGGTGTGTCGTGAGTGAAGCGACAGTAATCATCAGGCGGGCTTCACTATGTAGCACCGTTTACTGATCTGACTCAACACTGCAGTCACTACCACCCAATGGACGGGTGTCGTGACACAGACTGTAACAGGACTGAATGGTGGTCCGTCACACACACACACACACACACACACCTTGCTTTTTAGTTAGACTAGTACAGTGCCCGTCGGAAGTATGCATTCATGTGGGAGCATAGGGGGTATATTTGCGGGTCCAATTTTCCTGGTTAAATTCTATGGGACATGTGCATGACTTCATCATCACTTTTTTTTTTTTGGTGTATTTTCCTGTAACATATGTTTTTTGGAGTCATGTGTATTTATGTATCTTTCTGTTGCTTTTTGTGCATTTTTTGTATAATTATTGTTTTGTTGCCATTGTAGTGTGATTCAGGAGTTATTTTGTGTATTTTTTGTGTAAATATTTAGTTTTATGTATTTTTAGTATAAATATTTAGTTTTATGTATTTTTAGTATAAATATTTAGTTTTGTGTATTTTGAGCCATTTTCATATTTTTGTTGTATTTTTCTGTAATGTATGTTTTTTAAGTCATCATTATGTGTTTTTTTTTATCTTACTGTTGTCTTTTTGTACAATTATTGTTTTTTGTTGCCATTGTAGTGTGATTCTGGAGTAATTTTGTGTATTTTAGTTTTTTTTGTGTAGTTTTGTGCATTTTAGTGTATTTAGTTTAGTGTATTTTGAGTCATTATCTTATTTGTTGTCGTTTGGTGTATTTTTCTGTAATATATGTTTTTTCTCTCACACGCGCTGCAGAGAAATTTGTAGCTTTCAACACAGCAGCCATTGCCGTCAATCACTTCCGGGTGAGGTCCGTCCAGTCGAAATACGTACGGTCAAACTAGCATTTTGAAACGACATCATCACCAAATAAGGAACAGTAAAAAAATATTTTTCCTCAAAAGAGAAGTCCACAGGAGCGAGATCAGGGCCAAACTCAGCTGGCACGCACCGGAAGAGAGCGGTGCAGTGAAATAGATAAAGTGCCTGTCGGAAGTATGCATTCATGTGGGAGCTTAAGTAGAGTTAATTATGACCAAATGAGTATGTGTTTGAAGATTGGATGTACAAAAAGGTGTGCATATTCTGTGCTCTGTAGTGTTATTATGGGGTTTATTTGCGGGTGCAAAATAAAACAGTGTGTGCGATTTCCCTGGTTTAATTCTATGGGACATGAACATGATAAATGCGTTAGTTGCTTTTTTTTACTCACTTTTATATTTTTTTTGTTTGGTGTATTTTTCTGTAATGTATGTTTTTTGGAGTCAATATGTGTATTTGTGTATCTTTCTGTTGTCATTTTGTGTATTTTTAGTATAAATATTTAGTTTGTGTATTTGAGTCATTTTCATATTTTTGTTGTATTTTTCTGTAATGTATGTTTTTTGGAGTCGTGGGTATTTTTTATTCTTTCAGTTGTCTTTTTGTGCATTTGTTGTGTTTTATTTTACTCATTTAGTATATTTAACTTAAATAAATAAATACCGTGTGTGTTTGAGACGCTGATAACCAAACTCCATAGTGATTGTAGCGCCAATCAGAAAAACAACCAAACTGCGCAAAACAAAACGTAAAGCTCCAAACTACATGAGTGAGTAAGTAAATTAAAGTATTATCTACAATTTGGCTGCCTTTTGTATTTTTCTGTAATATATGTTTTTTGAAGTCATTTTGTGTGTTTTTGGAATCTTTTGTATATTTTTGTGCATTTCTGTTGTCATTTTGTGTACTTCCTGTATAAATATTGTTTAGTTTTTTGTGTCGACTGTGCATTTTTTTGTATAATTATTGTTTTTTGTTGCATTTGTAGTGTGATTCTAGACTCATTTTGTATCTTTTTTTAGTGTAGTTTTTTGCATTTTTGTTGTGCTTTGTGTATTTTTTGTTTAAATATTTAGTTTTGTGTATTTTGAGTCATTTTCATATTTTTGTTGTTTGGTGTGTGTTGTGGGGGGGAATCCATTCTAAATTCATGCGCACCAGTCCATCCACGTGTACCTGCCTAACTTTCAATAAACTTCTCTATTGTCAGTAGTTAGATGTAGTGGTAGGTGTGTCGTGAGAGAAGCTGCAGTAATCAGGTGACCTTCACTATGTAACATGTAAACACTTAGGTCTGACTCAGAGTGTACCACTAGAGTCAATACCACCCTATGGACGGGTGTCGTGACAGACTGTAACCGGACTAAATGGTGGTCCGTTATTCACTCAACACTCACATACCTGCACGCATGTCACGTAGACGGTGATCGATAGTGAAGCCCACCTGATCGATGTGTGTGTGTGTGTGTGTGAGACTCTACCTGAGACTCTAATCTCCTCCGTTGGTTCTCACACACACATGCACAAAATGTGCAGCTTTCAACACAGCAGCCATTGCTCAATAACTTCCGGGTGAGCTCTGTCCGGTCTAAATAGTGAAAGGTCAAACTAACATGAAAATAAACGTTTTGAAACATTATCACCAAATAAGGAACAGTAAAAAGAATGTTTCCTCAAACATTTTGAGTTAGGAACCAGCTCATAGCTCATAATTAAGATGCAATAGGCATAGACTGCCGGGGGGGGGGGGTCTGGCATGCTCGGTTGGAGAGAGGTTGGAGAGGGCGTAGAGAGGTCATTTAGGCTAGAGAGGGACCGGAGAGGGTCCCATTCCTCTCTCAAACACTCCCTCTATGTCTGCTTCTTCCCTTGTGTGTTTGCTCCTGTACTCCTTCTGGCTTTTGTCTTGCAGGTCCGTGGGATCCTCAGTGTGGAGTTACAGAGTCTCAGCGGCTCTGTCTCCACCCTCTCCTCTGCACACACCCAACACAGCATAACGTGGATGGCTGTTCATCATAGGAATGGGATCCACACAAGGTTCCTGCTGCTTAACAGAAGGTTTTCCTTGCCGCCATGATGAATTCATGTTGGGTGTGGGATACATATGTATGTGTATATACGTATATATGCATATGTGTGTATCCATAAAATGAAGAGTCCATCCTTAAGACTGCTCTACTGTAAAGTGCCTTGAGATACCATTGGTTATGATTTGGCGCTATACAAATAAAGATTGATTGATTGATTGATGATGGGATCTCACTACCACTCTACGGACTGTAACCGGACTAAATGGTGGTCCGTTATACAACTTCCGGAAGTGAGCTGTGCAGTGAAATGGATACAGATGGTGCGCTAGCGCCCCCTCACACCCTGAGGTCAAAAACTGAATAGGTTTCATTTGCCGTGCCGTCCAGAAGTGAAATAAAATTAAAATAAACATTTGGAAATGACCAAATTACTCCAAAATAACAGATGCACACACTTGGGGTATTTGGAAGCCATTGACCGAGTTTCAAGTCGAACTCGCACCGCATCGAGGAGCTATTCGCTCCACACACAAGCACGCACACACAGACCTTATAGATAGATGTAAACAAAGGCTAAACTGAAGCTTTACCATTTAAATACACTAGTACAGTGCCCGTCGGAAGTATGCATTCATGTGGGAGCATAAGGGGTATAATTGCGTATTTTTGTATCTTTCTGTTGTGTTTTTGTGCATTTTTTGTATAATAATAGTTTTTTGTTGCCATTTCAGTGTGATTCTGGAATCTTTTTGTGTATTTTTGTATCTTTATTAGTGTAGTTTTGTGCATTTCTGTTGTTATTTTGTGTTTTTTTTGTATAAATATTTAGTTTTGTGTATTTTGAGCCATTTTCATATATTTGTTATATTTTTCTGTAAATGTATGTTTTTTTTAAGTAGAGTACAGTGCCCGTCGGAAGTATGCATTCATGTGGGAGCATAAGGAGTATATTTGCGGGTGCAATTTTCCTGGTTTAATGTCATCATTGTGTTTTTTAATCTTTCAGTTGTCTTTTTGTGCATTTTTTGTATAATTATTGTTTTTTGTTGCCATTGTAGTGTGATTCTGGAGTCATTTGGTGTAAATACTGTTTATTTTTTGTTTTGTTTTACTCATTTAGTTTATTTTTATTATAAATACTGTGTGTGTGTGTGTCTCTCCATCCATCTCCTCCGTGTGTTATCTCGCGCGCGTCTTACACATAATCCGTCGCAGGTTGTTAAGAGAGACACAGAAGTACCACGAAAAATAAACGTTTTGCAACACCAACTCTCTAAACGGCTCTGTGTGAGTTCAGTATTTTCATCCCGGTGTAGTGCACGAACGTGCATCAGCCGTGTGTGTGTGTGTTTACATTGTAGCTGCTAGCATCTTTCTTAGCACATAGAATAATATAAGAAAAACTCAGACGCCACTGCCTCCTGTGCCATGCTATTGTTAGTGTCTCAAACACGGGAGCTCTCTGAATAGATGATTTGAAACCGCCAGCCACTGGTGAGTCTTCTGAAGACACGTTTCCCATTGTTTAAATCATATAACTGTTGTTCAATAACGCGCTGTTTCACTAGAGTCGATATTGACCTCAACCTGTTCAATTCTCCATCTGGAAAACTGCAGATTCTCTGTGGTGCCGTGCATGGAAGCTAAGCTCTGACCACTCGGTTCGAAAGTAAAAAACTATTTTTGTTTTTTAAAAAAAGACAGTCGAATTGTGCATAACACTTTAATTTACTGACTCACTCATGTAGTTTGGAGCTTTACGTTTTGTTTTGCACAGTTTGGTTGTTTTTCTGATTGGCGCTACAATGTCTATGGAGTTTGGTTATCAGCATCTCAAACACATACGTATTTATTTATTTAAATATACTAAAACAGAAAGATACACAAATACACATATTGACTCCAAAAAACATACATTACAAAAAAATATAAAAGTGAGTTAAAAAACAACAACAACAAACACATTTATCATGTTCATATCCCATAGAATTAAACCGGGGAAATCGCACACGCTGTTTTATTTTAATATTTATCATTCTATTATAGTTACTGGATTCTCATTATAACATGGTCTCATTCATGAGATGTCATAACAGTGACTGTGCCATGTTTTCTGATAGTAGAGATGCTCCCTCCAAAGTAGGGTGGATTCCATCTCTTCCTATCAGGTTCGGTTTTCCCCAGAAGGATCTCCAATTATCACACACACTACAGTCGAGTTCTGAACGCATCTTATACAAACCCTGCGGAAACGAACAGAGCAAGCCGCGAAAACAAACCAATGCGGGCATTTAGGAATCGAAAAAAACAATCGAAATGCAAACATCTTCGTAACGGTTCTGGAACCGGACGTTAGGAACCGGTTCCTATTTGGAACAGGTTCCTATTTCGAACGGTTCTCAGTGCCCAACGCTAATGATGATGCAAGAATAAATTGTGGATAACTTACAAAATATTGCATTACATGTAGTGTTAACCTTTGACCCTGTTTTACCAGGAGGGTGAGCAACCAACAATTCACCAAAGAAACACACTAGCAAAAATGTAGGTCACAATTTAAAGGCCAGGCCAACAAAACACATCTTTGTTAGTTACAGTAATAAAACACCACTACAGCTTTTAGGGTGCTGTGGGGTTTAATGTGTGCATCCCATCCCTTCGGCCTCTCACTGCATGTTTGTTATGTTAAAACAAAAGGATGGATGCTGTGGGGGGCGAAATTATTAGTTCATATATTTTAATCCTTAAGCCTTGGGTAACATTCCATTGTGTGATTTTCATGTCTTCAACTTTGCTGGGTCAAACTGCCTTGTCAAAAGCCACCACCTTATCTCCCCAAAACAATAAACGCACAAGGACGCATAGGCACTCTGTGTGCGCACTCACATGCTCACACAGTCACATGTCACACACACACGCCATACACATTCATTCACACACACAAACACAAACGCACACTCCTCCGTCTCTATGACAACCGACAGATAACAGAACTGGTTGTTTAGACCCAAAAGAACAAACTGTCTTTCCTTTTCACCCTCTGTCCTCACCTCCTCCCTCTGCCTCTATCTCAATCTCCTGGGGGGAGGAGGGAGAGGGACTGAGGGGAATATACGTATTGGATCAGAACTGTGTCTCACTCAATCATCGGACCTCCGGCCGGGACGGTCACTTCTTTTGTTCCATCTTGTACTTTTTTTCTTAGTTTAGAATAAACTTTTTTTATATAAAATCATCAATGCTTCTCCTGGACTCCATCATTCAACCAGAGCAACAAATCATGTCTCCAAATGAGGTCAACCGTAAATTCAGCCGTAACAATGCACAGCAGAGGCCAACTTTGTTTGTGACTGTGCAACCATGTAGACATTTAATCAAGTTACTGAACCTTCCCATGACATCAGAGCACACCGGAGTAACCGGGGGAAACCCATGCAGCACAGGGAGAACATGCAAACTCCACACAGAAAGGACGCAAGTGTCAACCCAAAGGATCTTGTTTTGTGTGCCTCTCCATTCTTCCTCCAGACTCTGGGACCTTGGTTTCCAAATAGTAATCAGAACAGAGGACTTTGGACCACTAAGCAACAGACCAGTTATTTTTGTCTTTAGCCCATGTTCAGGATCCGTCTTTGTGTGACGGCTCGTAATGCAGTAACTCCAACCTCAGTCCACTCCTTGTGAAGCTCCCCCACACTTTTGAATGGCCTTTCCCTGACAATCCCCTCCAGGCTGTGGTCACCCCTACTGCTTGTGCATCTTTTTCTTAAAACCTTTTCCTTTCCACTTAACTTTCCATTAAAGTGCTTTGATACAACACTTTGAGAACATCCAACTTCTTTAGCAATTAATAATAATATTAACAATAATGAATTAACTTTTGCACGATATTCAATTTTTTGTCTTTCTCCTGTATGTGCCTTATATGTAGTGGATCAAATATGTGGATAGGAATCATCCAAGCAAATGTAAATCATGCTAGTAAATGTGAAAAGGAACCTTGAAAATTAGACTGAGGTTCACCCATGATTTCTAACACATGGTTGGGTTGTGTGACCTTTAAACTTAAAAAAAGAAAGAAAAGCAATTAATAGTTGATTCATTTTCTGACCCTTTTCAGGTTCGTAGGGGTCTGCTGACGGCTATCCCCAGCTGTTATTGGGTGTTGGGCGGGTGTAAATTAACCTCACATAAAATACAACAATAAAGTTTCCTTCAAGGGTAAAACAGCTTTATTACATTTTTTGTTGTTGCTGCCTGAGTCATGACAGCAACAACAGATCTGGTGCAAAGAAGTAGCAGTGGGTCAGCAGAAGCAATAGCAGACCCATGGGCGAACATCATTATAGTGTGGTAATTAGTCGGTCCACTGAAGCATTAGTCAAGCTGAAGTGATGTGTGTTATCTGCTTTGAAAGGAAAAAAGGACATTCATGCTGGCCTTCAGCTTTTTTTCAAACACAAAACCTGTCAGGACAGTGGAGCTAGTTATATCTAGTAATGATAACCTTTCTGATCATTGCAGTATAATAAGTACGCTCATATGGAGGTTCATTTAGAATCATTAATATCAGTGTGCTCATTATTGGTAGCAAACCTAAATAAAGTTTCATGCTGATCTTAATTCAAAGACCAACCCACACTATAGGAGGTTGTTTTTGTCAAGTCAAGGAAAAACAGAAAAGACCAGTGTAAAGCCTAGAACAGCTCTGTCTATAAATAAACTCAGGTTTGTGTGGCTTTATTGGGATTTCATGACAAACTGACAAAGAACATACAGCTAAGCTTTGTGGCAGTGGACTAAAAGGCTTCATTCACAAGAGCTAATTGGATAAATATAAGAGTTTTTTAACGTCCCATGAAATGTATTTCAACAAGTGCTATGACTCCATCGCATTAATTGCGATTCATTAATTACAGAAAAATAACGCACTAAAAAAAATACAACATAACACAGAACCTTCTCATTGCACGAGTTCCTGGTACACCCATAATACTGATGTACAGACAACCAAAGAAATCTGGCGTTTTATTGGCAATAATTTTAGTTTATACTAACACCTTGTTCAAAACAAAAGCCCAGTTGTGTGTAAATTGTGCAAGAAAGAGTTAACCGATCACCAGAGCTATTACTTCAATGTTGACTGTTAAATACAATAAGGTGATTAGAATCTGGTAGGCCTACCTTTGTTGATATTGAAATGCTGTGAACATTCCTACTAGGGCTGGGCGAAATCATATAAATGGGCATATGAAGCACATTTGTTTATTCAATATGCTTAGAGTTAATAGACAACTCAACACGTATTTTACTGTTTCAAGTTGCTTGTCTTTAAGTTAGACATTTACCTTTTATTTTCATTACATATTTTCTTTTAATTTCTCATGCTCACTCATGTAGTTCTCTGGCATTCACTAATGACTTATTAGACACATTTGTTACAGACTTTACATCCTTTAACACTTTTTGGAAGGCACTTGTGCTTGGCTGATTTTTCGTGGTAACTTACATCGTTCCCTCTCCAGTGGGAGACATTAAAATCTCAGATACAAATCTTACAGAACATGTAACTGTGACCCATCCTGCTGCTTTTTATTATGGAAAACTCTATCCCATTTTCCAATGTATTTATTTATTTTTTATTTTTTTTGCCGAAATGTTCTCACATCCATCCATCTCTCTTAGTTTTAGCTTTAGTTGTTTCCGGGTTTGGTCTCGCTGTCTGCACCACCAGGCGTTCCCACATAGATGCCCCAATACTAGTCAACTCCGAGGACGGAAACTCCACCACAGCCAGCTGTGATCCACCAGCCGGACGTTCTCGGCAAGTATAACAGGCGCACACTCACTCCTAACACTCTCTTCCCACAAACTACACTCATTATGTGCGATTGAATAACAAGGAATATTAGATTCTTTAATGCTATCACACACTTTATTCCAGGTGCTACAGTTCACACTATCTTAAACAAACTTAATCAAATGTTACCCACGCTGCCAGCAACTGTCACTAAAATAGTGTTACATATAGGGATGAACAATACCACTTGATGTGAATCGATACAGACCGTGAACGAGTTTAACCTTCTCTTTAATGTTCTAAAGGCAAGTGGGAAATCAATATTAATTTCTGGCCCTCTTCCTACATTAAATAGGGGTATAGAATGATTTAGTCGCCTATAACAGCAGCACAACTTCTTACAATCCTGCTGCAAGCGCCATAATTTCACATTTATTGATAACTTTGACCTCTTCTGGAAACGTGCTGATCTATTCCAAAAAGACGGTGCCCACCCTAATTTACATGGAGCACAAATTCTAAAATTAAATATAGTCTGTGATTCACAACTCCACAAGCACATGACTAGCTGAGAATAAACCGGCAGTTACAACAAAATCTTTCATAGATACTGTAAGTCCCTTACTCAAAACATAAAGCAATTATACCCCATAAACATTGTGCTGAGCAGTACAGAACAACATGCAATACAAATTAAAGCCCACAAAAGAGGAGTTAACCATAAAAATCTCATTAAAATTAAAACTACAATCAGAACACAAAACAATGAACAAACCATTAAATGTGGACTATTAAATATCAGATCACTTTCGTCTAAATCCCTCTTAGTGAGTGATCTTATAACTGACCATCAATTCAGTGTATTATGCCTCACAGAGACTTGGCTCAAAAATGAAGATTTTATTGCTCAATGAAGCCAGCCCTCCCAATTATGGTAATCACCATATTCCCCGTTAGAGTGGTCAGGAAGAGTGGCAGCAGTTTTTCACTCAAACTTATCAGTTGCCACAAAAACCGAACTTAACCAAAATTCATTCGAAAGCCTCTCACTTGAAATATGTAATCCCAAAAACAAGATAAAAAAACCCACTTTACTGGTTATAGTTTACCGTCCTCCTGGTCCATATTCAGAGTTTCTCTCTGAATTCTCTGACTTTCTCACTGATCTGGTGCTGAGCACTGACAAAGCTATGATAGTAGGTGACTTTAACATTCATGTTGATGATAAAAACAACAGCCTAAATGAATTGTTTACCTCACTATTAGATTCAATCGGCTTTACACAAAATGTAAACAAACCAACTCATTATCTTAATCATGCCCTGGACCTTGTTCTAACATATGGTTTAGTTATTGACCACCTGACAATATATCCATCCATCCATCCATCTTCATACCCGCTTATTCCCGTTTAACAGGGTCGCGGGGGTCTGCCGGTGCCAATCTCCGGCTCTCATAGGGCGCTGGGCGGGGGTACACCCTGGACAGGGCGCCAGTCCATCACAGGACAATATATCCTCAAAATCCTATTCTTTCAGATCACTTCCTGTTATCCTTTGAATTCAAAATATCAGCTTGCTTAAATGCTGAGAGAAGGGTACACTATAGTAGATCACTGTTGGAAAAAGCTGTAGCTAGATTTAAATATTTAGTTCCATCATTGCTTACCTTACTTGGAGATGGGCGGTACCGCTGAAGGCATGACCAGGTTCTTAAGACCATCGCTGAAGTTATCAGCGAAGGACTTGTGTACGCGAAGCGTGCTCGACCCTCCAAGGAAACCATCGCCTTTGTCAGAGCTGGGGAGCAGCCAACCCCGGCCAGAAGTACCTCTGCAGGAATCCTAACCTCTGCAAAAGACTGGCAGCTGTTGGTGGATCTTCAGCATCAGCTGAAGTTTCTCGGCCACATTGCAGTCACCACCCTGCGACCTGACATTGTCCTTGTGTCTGAGGCCAGTAAGCAAATAGTGCTGCTGGAGCTGACCATCCCGTGGAAAGATCGCCTGCAAGAAGCCTTTGAGAGGAAGCTCTCCAAATATGCGGGACTGGTCAGTGACTGCAAGCTGGCTGGTTGGAGAGCAAGGTGTTTCCCAGTGGAGGTTGGATGTAGGGGTTTTGCAGCCCGTTCCCTAACCAGAACACTCAGCTGTTTGGGCATCGAGGGAGAGAGAAGGAGGAGAGCCATTAACAGTACCACCGAGGCGGCAGAGAGGGCCTCAAGATGGCTGTGAATCAAGAGAGGAGAGCCATGGAGTCATGGTAGCTAGTTAGCCATCTGGACACGAGCCGGGGCCTGATCAGCCACGGCTGGGTCACCTGGAGGAGGGCGTATTATGTTGAAAGACATGAAACGCCCGATGAGACCAGGCACATAACTGATGATGTGTCCAGAGGCATCAGCAGATGTATGTACACACCTATGATCCATATGATATTGCAACAGAGAGTAGTTATCAATGTCTAATGATAGAGAAAATAGATGATCTTGTCAACAGTGCAATGTTGTCACTGCACACAGCTCTGGATGTTGTTGCCCCGCTTAAAAAGAAGACGATATGTCATAAAAAGGTCGCTCCCTGGTATAATTCTGAATTGCATCTTTTAAAACAGGCATCGTGGAAATTGGAAAGGAAGTGGCTCTCTTCAAACATGGTAGAAGTTCATATAGCCTGGAGAAAGAGTTTGTTAACTTATAAAAAAGCTCTTCGCAAAGCTAGAACTTCCTATTACTCAACTCTAATAGAGGAAAAAAAAAATAATCCTCGGTGTCTATATTCAACACTGTAGCCAGGCTCATCAAAAGCCACAGCTCTGTTGAACCCTCTATTCCTGTTAACCTGAGCAGTGATGACTTCATCAACTTCTTAACAATTAGAAACAAAGCTAATGTCCCCCCTGCAGGAGTGCTCAATAATTTCTCAAACAAAACAGCTCCTGAGGTATCCCCAACATGCAGATTTTATTTACATAGTTTCACTCCACTTGGTCTATCTGAACTGACCTCAATAGTTAGTGCTTCTAAACCAACAACCTGTCTTTTAGATCCAATTCCAACTCTACTATTCAAAGACGTTCTTCCACTAATTAGCACTAATATGGTGAACTGGATTAACACATCTCTAGCAACAGGTTATGTACCGCAGGCCTTTAAAACCGTGGTAATCAAACCTCTACTTAAAAAACTTACCCTCAATCCAAGTGACTTGTCCAATTATAGGCCAATATCCTATCTCCCTTTTGTTTCCAAAATTCTTGAAAAAGTCATTGCACGTCAACTATGTGATCACCTACAAGGAACAATTTATACTAGAGCTTTCAGTCTGGCTGTAGAGCCCATCACAGCACAGAGACTGCCTTCTCCTCGTAGCCTTCGACAGAGGGTTGGTCTCAGTTCTGGTGCTCTTTGATCTCAGTGCAGCCTTCGATACAGTGGATCATCATCTACTGCTGCAGAGACTGGAAAGTGTTTTTGGGATTAAAGAAACAGTGCTGGGTTGGTTTAAATCCTACCTATCAGACAGAACCCACTTTGTTCATGTTAATAATCTCTCCTCAGCGCACGCCAGAGTTAATCATGGAGTTCCACAAGGTTCAGTTTTGGGACCAATACTCTTTACACTACATATGCTTCCACTAGGTAACATTATCAGAGAACATGATATATATTTCCATTGATATGCAGATGATACACAGCTTTATCTCACAATGAAATCTAATGAAACTCGTCAGTTATTAAAACTTCAGAGCTGTCTTAAAGACATCACTTCCTGGATGAGCTGTAACTTTCTCTTTCTTAACCAGGATAAAACCAAAGTGATTTTATTTGGTCCAAAACACCTCAGAGAGAAATTATCATAGCAAATAGTGTCTCTGGATGGCATTACTGTCACCCAGCACCACAGTAAAAAACTTAATCGTTATCTTTGATATTGACTTATCTTTTAACTCTCATATTAAACAAATCACAAGGACAGCCTTCTTCCACCTCCGTAATATTTCTAAAATCAGGAATATATTGGCCTAGTGTCATGCTGAAAAATTAATCCATGCATTTCTTACAACTAGATTTGATTATTGTAACTCCCTACTTTCAGGATGTCCTAGTAACTCACTAAAAAGTCTCCAGAATTGAATGATCTCATTACAAAAGAGTGGGCATCCTTCCTAGAAATAAATTATTCCCCAGAGTCATCTCCATCCATTCAATGGGAATCTGGTAAAGCAGTACTTCGGGGCATAATCATTTCATTTTCTGTACACAAAGAAAAGAAAGAACAAGGAGAAGAAAAAAAATTGTAATGAAAAATCAAAGATTTAGAGGACATCTACCTATAAAAGCAAGGGAGGTCTGTGTGTGTGTGTGTGTGTGTGTGTGTGTGTGTGTGTGTGTGTGTGTGTGTGTGTGTGTGTATGTGTGGAGCAAATATCTCCCCGAAACTCGGTCAACGGGCTCCTAATACTCCAAGTGTGTGTATCTGTTATTTTGGAGTAATTTGGTCATTTCAAAATGTTTATTTTAATTTCATTTCACTTCTGGACGGCCCAAAAATGAAACCTATTCAGCTTTTGACCTCAGGGTGTGAGGGGGCGCTATGACACCATCTGTTGAGAGACGATTTCCGGCATCCGTCTTGATAACAATTGAGACGACTTCCGGTATCCATTTTGAAGGCGAAACAGATGAACTGTGAATCAACTGCTATTCATCTATCGGCTAGAGACGACTACTATTCTAATGTCGGCATCGGCAGTTAAGAAAGCTAAGCTAAAGCTTATCACATGGTGCTCGAGGTTATACACGTAGTTGATGCATTGACTGCTGCAGCCAAAGATGGAGCGATGAATGATGTGATTACATATTAGTCTTTCTTATTATTGTTTTATCTTATAGTTACCGGTATTCATTACATTATTTTAGGGTTAGGGTTAGGTTATTTTGTTATTGCTGTTATTACTATTACTATTATTATTATAGCATTACTATTATTACTACTTTCACTATTATTATCTCCATCTAATCATACTACTACTGTATTATTTAATTGAGTTTATTATTAATAGTTTTTAGCATATTATATTATTTTGTTATTGCAGTTATTACTATTAATATCATTATAACATTACTTTTATTACTATTACTACTTCCACTATTAATACTATATCCATATTATTATCATTGTATTATTAGCATTGCTATATTACCTTCATATTTGTTATCATTGTATTATTAGCATTGCAAAATTATCATCACATTTATTATCATTGTATTATTAGCATTGCTATATTATCAGCATATCTACTGTCATTGTATTAGCATTGCGAAATTATCATATTAACTTATTATTTACTGGTATTCATTACAGTATTTTAGGGTTAGGGTTAGGTTATTTTGTTATTGCTTATTATTATTACTATTATTGTTATTATAGCCATTACTATTATTACTACTTTCACTATTATTATCTCCATCTAATCATACTACTACTGTATTATTTAATTTAGTGTGTGATAGACTTTTTTAAAGAGGAGATTCATGGTGATTTCACACACACACTCAGTATCACCTCACTGTTTGAGTGTCCTACATGCGTACACTGCAATGCCTATGTATGGAAAGAGGAGAGGAAAGGATTCAGTTGCGTGTCTGGAAAAATAGACCTCACATACAATCCCACTAATCCTAAACCTGGCTCAATCCCACCACAGCCACCAAATGCTATCAAGGACCTTTTCATGAATCAAAACTTTGTTAAACAAGCTAAACAATACAACAATGCATTGGCAATGGCAAGCATTGGCATAAAAGAGATCGCAAGTCCTGGTTTCAACCCAGGCATACGAATATAAGGAAAAGTTTTTCATTTCATGGTCAAATGCCCAACTTTGCTCAGATCTATGCTTGGCTGGGTGATATGTATGGCTGGTTCTCTCGGTGCGGCGGAGATCAAGCGCGGTCATGGCAGGTGGACGAGCTGCCCTTCATTTTACACTCCCAACACAACAGTGCAACACATTTATTAAAATGTATTTTAATGCTGTAGTTTGTCAATGCGTGTTAATTTGATGTGACATGCTGATATCTCCTAGTTCACATGTGGTTATGGTAGCTGAATAGATAAGGAGGTACGCTGGAAAGCCTAAGGTCTCTGGATTGAGCCCTCCATGGACCACCTTTCAAATTTTGTCCTTTTGGGGATGTCTAGAAAGTTGTAAAAATGTTCATTCTGCACCCGCCAGAGACGTCGTCTCAACTTCAGGCCACCATGTCATTTCAATGTTGGTCTGCTCAGCAGAGGTATTCCAGACATCCCAAAAAAGACGAAATAAAAAGTCATGGTGGCTTTGCAAAAATCTAGAAAAGCATGGATATACCTTATCTAAATTTAAGTTTGTGCTTTGTAAATAATGGAATCATGATATTTTTTTTATTCATATTGCACATTATGGTAGCACTGTGATGAAAATAATCAACATAATTTTGTTGTTTAAACTAATTTATTGTTTTCATTGATTCAGTCATATACCAAAATCTATTAAAATGTACGATTGTTGCATCTCGTGTCAAATACTGTTGGGCAATTAATTGAGATTAATCAAGATTTATTAACTACAAAGTCTCTAATTAATCATTACTTTATAAATCTAGTCACACAACAACACAAATCAAACTATCAAAAAATCAAATAGGGAAAGGTTGAGTGTTTTATTGATCATCCTTTAAAAGGAAGGATATGAGAACAGCAACTTTTTCATGGATATTAATCTAGAGTCAATTAGGCAAAAGAAAGATGAATCCTCTTTAAAAGTGTATAGTTTTGCCTTACCAAGAAGAGCTTGGAACAGCTGGCTGCCCAATATAGCAGAAACTTTGTCCACGTTGGTCTTCAAGGCCTGCTCCTCTGGACTGGTCAGGTTGGCCTGGTACTGACTGAGTATTCCCACTGCTCTCTCTGTGTCTGCCTCACAACACAAATACAAAACTCAGACCAATAACAGCACAATGTGGGTGTAACCTAATAATGAGTGTGGGGTGTATTCATGAATACATTGGCTTTTTTTTAGTTAATGCTCAGTAGGATTTGAGTAAATGGCAAAAAATACTATCATGAAAAGATGACAAGAAGAGTTGATTCTTTCAAGGGATGCATTAAAACCAATGCCATTATTTAATTCAAATCATTTTTTTTCTGTGAAAACCCAGTAGATTTAAATTGTCAAATAAAAATCTGAAAAATAAGTAGCAGATACACAAAATCATGCATCATCAAAAGGCAGAGGTGGCAAAGGTATTCGTCTTTAGTACTCAAGTAAAAGTATAGATACTTGAATAAAAAATAACTCTGGTAAAAGTAAAAGTATTGAAGTTGCTCTCTTACTTGAGTAAAAGTAAAAAAGTACATGCTACTAAATTTACTTAAGTCAAAAAGTAAAAAGTAAAACAGATGTTGCTTTAATAATAAATAGACAATTCTTTTAAACCAGCAAATTTCCATGACTTTTTATATGGAATTTGCTTTTATATTCATATTTTTTAGGAACTTGTAGAAAACTGGTATATGGAAACAAGTTAAATCTGTTACCTTTGAACACTTGGAGAATGTAGCACTCAAAATAAATAAAATGTGTCAAGAAAAAAAAGGACAAATGCTCAATAAAACACAAGCAGAACTTGTAGAAAACCGGTACATAAAAAAAAATATATATATATATATATATATATATATGTTACCCTTTATCAATACCTGAAGAATTTACCACTCATTATACAATTTGTTAATAAAATGTTTCAAGCTTCTCCTCCAGCTTTGGGGTTGTTGGTTTGTGTCTTTTTAAATTGTGGCGTAGGGTCAAGTTTCGATTTGATTTTTGATTATTTTTCTTTAAATGCACTTAAAAATGACTGCAGACATCAGATATATTGTCAAAAGTGCATCTTTATTGCTGTGATTGTCCTCAAGAGTTAAAATGCATAGAATAATTCCAAAATAAAAAGTAAATGAGGCTCTCTCATTCAACAATTTCAAGCTTTAACCCAGATTTAGCAAAAATGCAACAGCAACTTCACAGTAGCTTAAATTTTCTGATTAAGAAATCAGATATCACATATTCTATAACATATAACATTACAATTAAAAAAATAATAAACTCTTCCCTTAGCATCTCAGCATAGTGTGAATAAAAAATTGAACATGCCTGCGGCACACACATAGCCTGTTCAAAGGGTAAACACATGTAAACAAAGAGGGGGCTGGCTCACATCGGAACGCAAAAAAGTCTGAAAAACTGTGATGGGAAAAAAACAAAATAAAAATAATATATATATTAAACTGAAATTTGCAAATTAAAAATCGTTTTTATCTATAAATTAGATTAATCGATTAAATCGATTTTTTGCCCAGCGCTATCAAGACGTCATCTCAAAGTTATCGAATTTCTTAAAAATAACAAGCTAATTTTTTAAATGTAAGGAGTAGAAAGTACAAATATTTGTTTAAAAAAGTAATGAGTAAAAGTAAAAAGTTGACAAAAAAATAAATACAATACTCAAGTAAAGTACAGATACCAAAAACCAACTTAAACAGTAACAGATCATTTGTACTTGTTACTTGTCAGCTTTGCCAAAAGGTGTGCTTAAGTCAACCCTATTGGAAAACACAAAGCTATTGTCTATTTTATCCTGTAGAGCAGATGATTTCAGGTGTTTTTGCTCTCTGTGTCAGCATTGGGACTGTGCAGCTGGTTGTTGAACCCAGTGGGAGGAGAGATGATTCATTTCTTAAAATAAGTCGACAACTTTCTCAGTTAGTGTTAAACATTTAGATTCATGAGGAAAGAATCCCAGAGAGCAACCACTGCAAGGCAAATCATGGAATTTGCCAAAATAGTATATTATTGTTTTAATCCTTGTGCACTTCTTTAAATTTACATACAATAAAATGTATTCCATTATTTTTTTTTCACTTTCACTGCATCAGATTTTTTTCAACTACTTCAGACCTAATGTTTCTATGAATTTTTTATTATGAAAATATCTCCTTTTTCAGCAGGAAAAACGCTAAATATGCAGTATTTCCAAAAATGAGGGCCAAAGTTATGAAAATATTACAGCCTTGACTGTGTCAATAATTGATAGCAGAATTGAATTTAATCCATTATTATTTTTAGCATAGGACAGTTTTAAAGTAGAGGCTTAGATCTATTACTGTAGGTGATTTACACTTTATAGTACTGATATATACTACTCAAGTAGAATTACTGTTACTTGTTTTAATTTAAATTGTACTCAAGTACAATTACAAGTAAATCATAGGTAAAATACTCAAGTATATGTAAAAAGTAACTAAATTAAATAGTACCCCCCCCCATGTTTATATTTGGTAATAAATCTTGCCACGGTTTCCTTGTATACAGTAAACATCTCATGTATAAACTTAAAAAGAAAGAAGCCAAATCTTACGCAATTAATTTATTTTTCACAAAGGCATCTAATAAGAGGTTTGTCAAAATGTACAATTATTTATTTTAAATAAAATTACACCAATTAATTAAATTAAAATTAAATTAAAAGTGTCAGGCTCTAAGTATAGATAGATTTTATTAACTCAGAAAAAACTTCCATTCAGTGCTGTTTTTGTTTTAATCTGGATAGTCGGCTATGATGTGATGCATTGATTGTTGTCTGGTTATTTCATTTTTTGTAGTTTTACAATGTCGGTTGATCATTTTAAAACAAAAAATAATAATTTACTCAGTAACGGTTGGGTGTAGAAATGTAATTAATTACTTTACTTCTATTAAAAAGTACTTAAGTACAAGTAAAACTACTGATTTAGAAATATACTCAAAAAAGTACACGTACCTATAAAAGCAACTCAATTACAGTAACATGTGTATTTGTAAACCATTACTTTCACCTCTGTGAAAAATATGTGGCTACAATGGAAGTCAATGGGGAAAATTCAGTCAGGAGGTTACTGAATGTCAGTATGATAAATATCTACTTTTCTGGAAACTTCCAATACACAGGACTTTGCATTGAGCAAATACAATTGTAACTAGAACTGCAAGCAGTTATGAAAGGGGAACAAGCCTTCCCATGCGACTCGGCCCCCAGGTTTCGCGGAGCCCATAGAAGTACGTCACAAAGGATGATGGCTTGGGGCAAGCGTCAGGACACAGGCATTTGCAGTAAGCATTTGCAGTAAGCAGGTGAATATGAAGTTTTGGAAGATGTGATTTAAAATGTGAAAGTTGTAGGCCAAAATGCATTTGCACCCATTATAGCGCCACCTAGTGGTGCACTTTCTGGTATGGGTGTGTGTGCTCTGCTTTATATATCCTGTAAATTTCACAGCCCTCAAGGGATTCTTTTGACAATGAAAAATAAAAGGAAAATAGCACAGTATTTTCTAGTTTTTTCCCCCCAAAAATATATAGGAATATTTTTCAATTATAATTTGTCTGCAGTCTCATTTTGTAAAATAAATCCTGAGAGAATCGTATCGTGAACCCAGTATCGTGAATCGAATCATATCGGGAGTTGAGTGAATCGCTACATTCCTACCCTCAACACAATACTTCAGCTGAAATAAATGTTTGTTTATTTATGTTATGTTGTAATAAACCACACCCACTTTGACCAATCGCGTTTAACTTCAAGATATGGCATCAAGAGCAACCCAAGGTCATACCCACCAAGTTTGGTAAAATACGGTCTTGCCATTTAGGAGATATAAATATTCCATTATTACAGCGCCCCCTAGTGACCTATATTATTCAAATTTGGCGCGTACCCCCGACAGTCACATGCCAACCAAGGATCTCAGATTTGGTGTTGTTAGCATTTATTTTGACCGAGATATGCACCAGTTCGCGTTTTTAAAGCTAGCTAGAAAACTTTACTCGTTAATAATTTGCGCATATTTTGCTCAAGAAAAACTTATTCGCTGAACTTTTTAAATGTGCGACATACGGTGTAGGAGTTATAGGCCAAAACGTGTTCATCTTGGTTATAGCGCCACCTGCTAGCGGACATATTTGAGTTTTTTCGTCCAAGGTACGCGAGGGTCTGGACCCACCTACCTAAGGGCATCGCCCTACCTCGCACAGTTTATTCTGCAGCACTACTTTTACCGGGGGAAACATAGTAATAAAAATCCTTACGATTACAAAAGGGTTCCTAGCACCGCTGGTCCAGGGAACCGCGTATGCTTACATACGCGGGCTTGCCCCCCTAAAAACAATAATGGCAAAATTTCATACAACTGGCCTTTAAAATGACTGGAATAATGAGAGCAAAACAAATAAAAATACCCAAAATGTCACTTTTGGTCACAAAGATGCTCTGAGGGTTAAAGCGAAATAGATGATGATATCTATCACTGTGTTAAACTAAAGTTTGAGTTACAGTTGGATGACATAGAAGAGTCATTACTTTAACGGTACTTACCATATTTGTGCACCATGATACAGTCTTGAAAAGTCTTAGAAGCTTGCGGTTTCAAAACAACGATGTTATTGTTAAAAACGTAAGAGTGAAGCTTCTTGAGTGTTTAAATCCAGCCCCGGAGAGGAGACGGTCCCAGTGTGAGTGAAGTGAGGCAGCAGCGGCCATCGGTGGCATCCACAGTCCCAGTCCCAGTCACCCAGGCTGAGGTTTGGCTGCTACCACAACATTCTGCTCTGCTTACTTTCTGTCAACTTTACACTAGTTTAGGAAAAAACGGCCCAGAGCGAGACACGGCCCTCCTACTTTCCCCTCCCCTCTGGGCCCCTGTGCGGTAAAAGGCAGCCTTATGTTTGGATACACTGACAATACATTACTACTATTATTATATGTTCCAAATGCACTGAGAAAGACTGTAAAAAGCAGCATTTATTGATCTTTCAGCAAAGCGACACGTTGCAGATACATAGACAAAGGTACCATAGATTTGAATGTGTCTCCCCCATGCGGTTAAATGACGAAGGTGCACGTAGGTGTTCACAGCTTTTCTCAGTCGCTTTTCTCACATCACTATTAACATTTGCACAGCAGCTAGTGCATTTCTCAAAACAGTTAGTGCAAACTGCAAATCCTATTGGATAACGCGCAAAAGCACGTCACTTGCTAAAAATGGATAGTCCATTCCTCAAAAGCATGTATTCATGTCAATGAATATGCCAGTGTCATCAAAATGAGAAGTATTGACACCATTATTTATGAACAAAATAGCCAAATGGCTTTGACATGTTTTCATTGTGACAGTTTATTCTCACAGTGTTTTCCAATGCAGAGAGAGAGAGAGAGAGAGAGAGAGAGAGAAACAACTTTTCCTGTCTAAAGTAATGCATTTTGGAAAACATATTGTACAGTATGTTCTGTGAATACATATACAAAAATGCTAGTGTACTGGATGAAACTACACAGAGTAAAACATTTTACAGTGCTGAACATTAGAGTATACATAGAAGACATGTTTTACCTTCACATACATCTTGAGGATCAACTTCACTCTTTCACTGCTCTGTTCAAATGGCACTTTGTACAATTGTTTCATGCACATTGCATTTCTCTTGAGCACTGTGTCATTTGTTGCAATTGACACAGATTCAATATTGCCAAATACATTGTTATCCTCTATGACAGCACTTTGAATTTATTTGAACTTTATTACATTGTTTGCAATCACCATAGAACAAATGCTTCCTCTTGCTGCAAAGTAAAAAGGGGCCCTCTTCCACCTCTGTGAGGATGTTTTTCAATCATATGTGGTGCAGAGTAAAATGACAGTAATGTACAGTAAGCATAAGCTATTATGAGATGTTGGCTTACTGTCCAATACTATACATACCTGTTATCGCTAGGAAATGTTTGAATGATTGAATTCACAGTGGTTCTTCCAACATTTGGTTGCACCCTCCGATCAGCCTCGGCCATTGTGAGGCCATGAATGACAACGTGATCCACAACTGAAGCCTTAATTTCATTAGGAATCTGCTTATGTATTTGGCCTCTTTGCCCTCTTCACCTGTTTTGTTCCTTCCCCTTCCCCTCCCTCCCCACATCCTCACCCCTCTTCACAATGCTGACCTTTCATTTCTGTGTCACACAATTGTAGAAATGGTACACACTATGTCCTGCTCGGTTCATAATTGCTTGCCAAGTGAGGGTTAATGGGATTCATCCCTGAGTAACTGTGAACAAGTGGCTTGTCATTGGTTACAACTAATACTTCACACACCAGCTCGTGTGTGAAAGCTGAAATTTATCCAAGAGCAATTGTTAAATTTAGAAGATATGTCAGGGCAAAAAAATGAAGAAAGGTTAAAAATTGGCTTGACAGAGTTTGATAACTAGTTCATCAATTTTGTTAGCGTTATTGTTTTCTGAGGCATGGTCAGTCCAGAGAGGCAGAGGAAACCAAGAACACAGTGCGAGGGTAAGAACGTCCAACTGTAGGGGAAAAACACTTGTTGTCGATCCAGGAGTTACTGGCATGAAAACCGAGCCCAGTTCACAAGTTGTATCATAGAACAAAAGTAGAACGCAACAAAAGTAATGTACCAGCACTGACCTAAAGCAAAGCCTCCCCATTTATACCCAGCAGTTAATTAGTTGCAGCTGGAGACCAATCAGCAGGAGAAGGATGCTGGGAGGGAGGCCAAGATCTCCTGCCTGCCCTCCAAAATAAAACCCCATTGTGGCAAGAAAGGCAGCAGAAACGCGTTTTGCTATAATTTCAAGAAAAAAGTACGTAAATAAAAAAATTAAAAAATACTGCTAAAAGTAAAAGTATTGAAGTTGCTCCCTGACTTGAGTAAAAGTAAATATACAGGTATATATATACTACTAAATGTACTTAAGAATGAAATCAGCAAATTCCATTTTTTATTCATTTATTTTTAGATTGAAAATTGGTGCATGGAAACAAGTTAAATCTATTACCCTTTATGAACACCTGGAGAATTTAGAACTCTTAATAAATAAAATGTGTCAAGAAAAAAAAAACAAAAAAAACAAGAGCAAATGCTCAATAAAACCCAGAATAGCTTTGAGTTTCAACATTTTAACAACTTGTAGAACACTGGTACATGGAAATACATTAAATCTGTTACACTTTATGCACGCCTGGAGAATTCAGCACTCATTATACATACAATTTGTAAATACAATTTGTTAAGAAAATAAATGCAGCTTTGAGTTTAACATTTTTAAAAACTTGAAAATGTTAACCATAAAACTATAGGGACTTAACTTACAGAAAAAAGCTCAAACTACCAAAATTGTGCATCTTTTTACGCCATGACATCATCTTTAAAAGTCTTAAAAGTAAGGAACTCATTTTTAAAATGTAGTTGAAAGTATAAATATTTGTTTAAAAAAGCAAGAAGTAAAAGTAAAAAGTTGTCAAAAACAAACACTCAAGTAAAGCACAAGATTAAGGCAAGGCAAGGCAAATTTATTTGTATAGCGCATTTCATACACAAGGCAACTCAATGTGCTTTACATGATAAAACATGCAATTGTTTAAAATTAATAAGAACATTTAAAATCATCAGTAAAATCAATTCAACTCATCACCAAACACGACATCAACAACATGTCCAAAAATCTCTCTCTCAATCATACACAGTAGAGAAAAAAAGTGCCTTTAACTTTGATTTAAAAATGTTCACATTTGATGCTGACTTCAGCTCTGATTAAGTGTTATTATACTTAATACCACTTGTGTGTGATATTTAATAATTATGATAATGGTACTGTGCTATTAGAGGGTGAGGGGAGGCGATAACAAGTTAATAATACCCAAATATGTGGGGGAAAGAAATTATATATACTGTATATGTATATACAAAATAGATATAATAAAATTGAAATGAGAAAGAAAGAAAAAGAGAATTAAATAAATAAATGTAATCCATAATTACAAAGCAATAAAAGCTATTAACTCGCTCAATTTTAATTATTTATGGAAAAGAAAAGCCCAATGCCTCAAGAAATCCAGTGGAGTCCAATAAAATAATAAATAAAAATGGCGGATTGCAGGCCATAGACTTTGAGTGTTTAAATGGAACTATAAAAATAAAGTGGCTCAGGTTATTTCTAGAGAACACAAATAGTCTGTGGCACTGCATCTACAGAAGAATATTTAACAAAATGTGTTGTGTTTTGGTGTCAAAAAATTGCTCATCAAGCTGTCCTCATTTCATGCTCTTCAAACATAACTTTTCACCCCAGTGGCACACCGATTTAGAACTAACGATTTGTCTTGTTCAGGTACAAATCTATTTGCATTTCAGAATGACATGAAAGGGGTATATGGTCTGTAATGCATTTATTTGATTAATCCAGTAATGTACTCACTCATCAAGATTTTCAAAGTAAGTACAACATACATTGGTAGTAAATGCTTCATTACATCCTCCACAAATTTCAGCAGAACATGAGTCACTATGATATTAAAAGGCAACATTACAATAAGTTATATTGTGCATACTTGAAACTCCACGTAAACCCCAAAATGAAATAAATACACTTCAACACAATTAAAAAATATCTATCCTTCATCTGTACTACTGCACAAAATATTCTGTTTTGAATTAAACTGTGTGTTCAGTGATGAGGTCTCTGAATCCACCAGCCATATGTTCTTCTTATACCAACACATTGTGGGCTGAAGTAAGGGACGGGCTCCAAACAAAACTTTAACATTCAAACAACTTCACAGAACAATACATTATTTGTGGGCTACTGTACAAAGAAAGAAAAAAAAAAAAGAAACGTTATTAATTAAACGTTTTCAGGTTAGGATTGAATAGCTAAATATCTGAAATTTAAGAGCCGATGACAAGTGAAGCACGTTCAAGGATTTATTTCCATCCAAGCCATGGTTTCTAAGATATACAAATACGTTACCATGGAGCTTTCAACAATCAATCTCCAATTCATAATGTTAACATAAAATGGTGTCACACAAAGATAAACAGTCTTACACGCGTGGCCAGGATGAAGAAGATGGAAGAGAGAGGGAGAAGCTCTGCTTGACTGTGTGAGCTCCCAATGCTGCTGCAGGTACCCCTGTGATCTCCACACACCTGTCATCATTTTTTTTTTTTAGTTGATTGTTATTATTTAATGTTTACATTGTTAGAAAGAGCACATTTCACCGAGTCAAATTCCTTTTGTGAATAACATACATTACATGGCCAAAAAAGTTGATTCTGATTCTGATCCCTCCTTGGGAGATGTACCAATTTTGACCATCTGATGCCGCCATTTGGACAACATGGTAGAATTCTCAATAATAATCCTTACTGGATTTTTTAAAATTCATGGATGAAGACAAATACTTCTCTTTCTGCCTTTACAAATTAACTGAAAGAGCATTGTGACTCTCTAAAACTGGTCAAATTAAAAACTGTGATTCAACTGCTAGGTGTGCTCTCCTCTCTCTATATATATTATTTGACGGAGCCCCAACAGACAACAAAGTATGGTTTAGTTACACAGTAATACTGCAAACTCTGAGTATCCAGTTCTATTACAGCTGGTATGAAGTGGATCAATCAACTCTTGAGTATGTAAACCTTGAGTTACTCACTTGCACAAGCGCAATAAAACGGCATCATCAATGGAGCAAAGATATCACGAGCTACCATTGCATCGAGCCGGAGGAGAGCGACTTATTTCACCCCTATGGAGCTAGAAGTTCTCCTGCAGGTGTGTGGGGAATATGAGCCTATTCTAAAGGTGAATTCACAACGAATGCAACTTCACTGGCTACAGTCACTTAAATCGCCCATGATGAGTCGTTTAAACATTGTCGCGCTTTTTGGTCGCTTCATCGCTCCAGTGACGTGACGACTGGGGAATAGTATGTGCTTGCTGAGCTGGAGGCAGCACTGAGAGGGCTGGTGCACCAAGAGGGCTGTACACTTCTTCTCCGGTCATACTTTTACAGCACTTATCATAAACAGCTCCACTTGTACTTACGGTTTAAATAATCAACTTACGGAGTGACGAAAGGATGAGTTCAAACAAACTATAAGTAGAATTTAAAAGGCGTAATCAAGGAGTATGTTGCTTTCATTTGGCCCCAGTAAGTTGAGGGAAGTGTACAGCCCTCCCGAGGGTTGCAGCCTCTGGCAATAAAGACAGTGATGGTCGTTTGACGTTGTGTCATTTACATTGATTTTGAATGTCTAGTCGCCAGAGTCGCGTTTGGTGTGAACGCACATTAAGAGGAAAAGGTAACACCATGCAGCTGCCAAGGAGTTGGTTAAAAATGTTTTGTTAATTTAGGGTCAATCCGACAAGAAAAATTAAATATAAAAACATCATTCAGATTGGAAATGCATATTTAGGTCATCATCTCACCACATTTAGATTTTTTAAATTGTCATATCATATTGAACGGTATAAATGTGTATTCCTTTGAATTGACATATTCCCCTTTACATTTGAAACAGGTTTGTATCCAGGGAACTTTACAAAAGACGTTAGTAGGTGTTTTAATGCAAAACAACCTTTCTGATTGCTCTGCATGTGCATGTGAGCGCATCCGTGTTGTGCGATGTTACAAATGTAAAAAAAAAACAAAAAAAAAAAAAACAAATGTGTGGTCCGAGAAGTCTGTCAACGTTAATTTAAGTGTTTCTTGAGAAGCGGTAGTGTTCCCAAAGATATTTAGAATACTTTTGGAAAGAACGGACAATCCATGACTGATGGGTGTTCAGGTGGGCGAAGCGAGGTAGAAACCCAGAGTCTCCTTATACAAAACCTGCCAGCGAGCAGGTTCAGTTCAGAGAATGTTACCGTGGTGACATACTCAGAGTATAACTTAATTCGCTTTCTAGGATCGGAAACTCAGAGTTTCCCTTATTTGAGCTCGAACATGTTCAGAGTTTTAATATAACCCGTTTTCTGGAATCCCATCTTGGGGCCTCATTTATAAAAATGTGCCTAGATAAGCACACTTCAGCTGGCGTATGCTAAAAAACCCGTACGATTTTTTTTTTTTTTTTTTTTACAATTTATAAACGAGGGCGCACGTACGTCCCACGCCCGTTTCTGTTTATAAATCAGAATCAACTCGGAGGTTGGTGCACGTGAAGAAACACCTAGCTCCGCCCATTTGGTGCCCATAAAAGGTCCGGTCAACGCACTGAATTAATATTCACTAATCCAAATTTCACAGTGGACCGAGGGGGAAAACGAGCAAATATAACAAATTCCACCTAATTTGAGGTGGACACACGCAGAGCGTAATGTGGTGAGACAGTGCGCATTATGAAAGATAGAAAGGCAGATCGCGTTGAGTTGCCTCGTCAGACTGTGACAGGTGAAAAAAAAACGATCACACATAAAATATATCCGCCAAAAACATGGGATCAGACTCCGCAGAAGAAGCTCGTCTCCCTCCCGCAGCACCTTGTATTCATGGGGCTGGTCTTTGAAGATCCTCTCCCTCCGGTGTATCCCGTGCACCTCGTCCTCCATACGCAGCAGTGTGTTCCTTTTTATAACAACTACAGGTGTTGCAGCCAATTGATCGGCAGTTTTGCGCAATGATCATGTGATTTTGATTATTATTAATAATCTAAAATTGTATTGATAGGTGTGCACACGTCACTTACTCCCTGCGGGCGTCAGTATAATTTTTTCCTCCTTTGCAAATGCATCCTTCAAATAATATGTGTTGTGAAATGTTCAATTATATCACACAAACTATTAATTTCATCATTCTCCTGTTGGCGTCTGAGTTTCCCGTTTCTCATATGATTTTGGTGCGTATATGACAGGGTCAGAGCTGCCGTGGAGGTGCGCACATTATCTCGCCAGGTTTTTTTTTCTTTTTATAAATCCCAAATTTTGCTTATACAGTATGTGACGTATGCTTTCTTTTGTAAGTACGCAGCGTTTATAAATGAGGCCCCTGGTCTCCAAAACCAAATTAATTGTTGTACTATCAATGACAGACAGCTTGAGCAGCTGATAAAAACAGAATAATATTTAAACATAGACACATTAATTAAGATGAAATAAATTGTTTGGCAAAAGATCTCATACTGCTACCCTGTGGCATCTTACACAGTGGCAGTTGACATTGATTTTCTCACATCTTGAATTGAGTTCAAAACATTCTCTCTGGCAGTGCAGATGTGAAAACGATGTGAGTCGGTCTGTGCAGGTTGGAACTATAACCACTCATCTAAACTACCTGCTTGGTAAGAAAGGATAAAGCTCCCACTCATTCCAGGCTGCAGGAGTATTTCTCTGTGTCTCTGTGCAAAAAGAAAATCACATCACACACAGGTCAAAAATTGTCAATTTTATCTTGCAGTAGTTTGGAGTGCTTATTTTAATGTAATGTTGGTTCTTTGCTAGAATGGTTAAATCAAGTCAGTTCTTCTCAAGCAAATACAGCATTTCTTAAGATATTTTGATTTTCTCGCGCTGTTCAAAACATATTCAAGGATACCTTTAAAAGAAGTCTACCAGTAAATAATCTCAGAATAAAAAACAGAAGTTCAGCTGATAAAATGTGACAAAAATTGGTGTGAGGTAGCAAAAAGAAACAAAACTGACCTCCTCTATGACAAACACAGCTTGTTTTCCTGTAAAAAAAATAGTGTGGTACCAGTTTTTACACTTTTATCACATTCTTTCTGCAATTCCCCATATTCTGAACGACAAGCCTGGTTTTCTCTTACCTCTTCAGTATGAAAACTCCAATCATTATCACAGCAGATACAATATCCACAGCAATCCATATTGCTTTGTATTGAGAAGGTGCCTGAAATGCACAACAAAAATAAAAAAACCTCCAAATGTCACATAAAGCTTTAAAAATTACTCTTAACTTCTGCCGTGATTAGGCTTATGTCATTTAGAGACTATGGTAAGTTGAAATACAGTTGTGAATAATCAATCACTATTGGGAAGGCTGGGAGTTTTGCTCACCATGACCCAGTCAGGCCTGCCCACATGCTGTAGGTCACAGGAGTTGGTGGTGACTGAGCTGGCTCCTGCACACCACAGCAGTGAGAAAAGCCAGCGCTCGTTGACCACCCACAAGTTCACTGTGACATTGTTCTCTCGGAGGTCTCTGCCAAATATAAACACTAAATTGAATGTTATTTGAAGTTTTACATTTTTTTATATAGATGTGCTTAAATCACTTGTGCGCATCATATTCCTACTAGCTCCCATGTTGATTTGAGTGTGATACCAACTCTCTGAACTGTTAACAGTTTTAACACATTTTAAGGTCTATGACTCTTGGCTTATCTTCTGATTGACAGCTTTGGGATTCGACCCCAAAGTGTAAAATTACAGAAATCTCTCTCCTGGTCAGACTGCCCTAAGCAGGCCAGATATAGAAGCACACTGATAGCACACACCAAGGTCTCTTCTCATGTTTTGACTAACACAATCAGCAACTCATCTAAACTGAGAGATCACCAAATAGCAGCAGATTTGCAGGGACACACTTTTTCGGCTGGTTAACCTCTGAATCCCAGACCGGTTTGTCAATCCCTCTCGGCCTGGGGTCTTTAGGGCATCCGGGGGGGCTGCTCGGTCGTGGCCTGGGGTACCTTGGCTCCCGTTGTTGCTGCCGGCCTGGCTGCACCTTTGAACCCGGGGTTCGCGAAAGTGGTTCTTGCACAAACATTGGTTGTGGATGCACTGGCATGCCTTTGGCTGTGTGATAAGCTCGCTCTGGGCTTAGCCATAGATACTTTGATCCCAAATACCAGTTTTAGGTATAACCACTCAAGCAACCCTAAAGCTTGACTTTGCCTTACAGTTGGGGGCTCATCTTAAGATTTAAATATAACAGCTTCAATAATAAATAACCACCTTTCATGGCAGCTGTGTCACCACCGTGTGTGAATGAGTGAATAAGGTTGTTGTAAAGCACATTATAACTACTTTAGTGCTATATAATTCAAGTTAATTTACTATTGTATAAGTGTCAGTCATTTGTCCTTTTCCAATTATCCTATCAACAATAATGATGGGTTTTAGAAAAATTATCATGAATTTTCAATAAAAATCACTGCATAGTGCTGATATCTGTCCTGCTGGGTTAAGGACTAATGAGGATTTCTCAGATTTATGATTTGTGTCAGGGAATGCTGTAGTAGCACTTTGATCACTTACCTGCAAATAAAAATGATAATGTGGTTAAAAATGTTGGATTTGATGAATGAAAACATGATTTGTTACATTTTGTGGACCAGAAATTGGTGAAATAAACTGTTAGGGACTAGGCTGATGATTACCTTTAATTAGTGGGCTAGTCACTAGTTCTGGGCGGTCCTGTCAGCACCACACCTGTAGCCAGTCTGCTATGATCATGTCACCTATATATATATACTCCCTGTCCCTTGTTGGTCTGTTAGTCTTTCATGTCTGGTCCATTCTTATAATCATGCCTTGCTCTTGGAGAGGTGATCACTATAGCGATTGTCTTTTGCTGTCCACACACTATTATTGTTTTCAGCCAATGACAAACTCTGCTCCACGGTGTGTGTGTATATCACAGCAGCAGCGGAGTCAATCAACTGTTTCTTGTCATCCTCTCCTATTCTAACTACAGGAATAGTCCATTTAAGACGATTGTCCACTGTTTTGTCCTACCGCTGCATCGCATTGGGTCACAAACAGATCATGTCAAAAGCGATACGAGGCAATGTAACGGCTACTAAAAGTGGAACTTATTGTGAGCACTCTGCACCTCCAGGAAGCTCTCTGTCGTGATTGACATGTAAACAGACACGCCCACAAAGGTGAGCATTTCAGCGTCCTTCGCGTGGTGCTATGTATGTATTTTCTACAGTCTATGTATGTACCGGCTAACGCCCCTCCCCACACTCTGTTTCGTGTTTATAAAGCAGCATGAGCTTGGCTACAGAGCGGGTGGGAGGAGGAAGTCATTGTCCCGAATATAGAGACGCCCACTCATGAATATGAATAAGTGGGACGCAAATCAGCCTGTTTGTGTAGAGTTGCCCAGAAAGGGACTTTTCAGAGGCTAAAATTCTGGAAAACCTCAAATACTATGTTTTTGGGGTTCTTAGAACAAATGGAGATGGGTGAAAAATAGCATGACATGGGACCTTTAAGACCATTCCCTCATCTTCTAAGTAAATAAGAGAATATTTTCAGATTGCATTAAAAATGATGGGTTAGAGGAGTTACCGTTAAACACTAATGACAATTTGTTGAAACAGGAAAGCAGAACTTGTTACCACAAATCAAGCAAAGGATTTCGTAGTTGGGATCGCATAACCAGCCTTTCTCAAAGAGTGGTCTTCGAGCGACCTCTAGTGGTCTGCACTTTTATTGGGGAAATACTGTATGTTTAATAAGTTTCATATTCTTAAATTAAAAGCATTTCTTAAACTCTTTGCAATTGACTCCGAAAATAATGTAAATTCAAATAGTAACAGTAATGAGAGTGATCATTTTTACTTCACCGCTTTTTTGCAACACCACCTCGTAGCTAGGAAGGTGTGCATTTTACAATCTTTTGCCAAAATGAACGTACTCAACTGAAGATGAACCGCATTTTAAAACAATGACTTTTGAGTTTATACTATTTTGTAATTATAAATTATACAAATAATAATATATTATATTAACTTGTATTATACTGTTGGAGTAGTAAACAAATCTATTGGTTTTGGATATCTGACGCTTTAGGTGGTCCAGGTTTTTATTTTTATTTGTTAAGTGGTCCTTGGCAGAGGTGGGAACAAGTCACTGCTTCTAGAGTCTCAAGTAAGTCTCAAGTCAGGTCACTAAAGTCCTGAGTCAAGTCCCAAGTCAAGACAGTCAAGTCCAAGTCAAGTCTTGAGTCAAGGCCAATCAAGTCCAAGTCAAAAGTCCTTAACTTTTATTTACAAGTTTATCTAACTGATATAAAAAAATGAATTATTTGAACAAAGTACATATTTGTTAATTAATAGTGATATAATCTGACATAATGCTTTTATAAATGACTCAATCCAGCATTTTTTTGAATTTTATAATTGTCAAAGTTCTTCTGTTAACCAAACAAACAATAATCATACTGGGAAGTAGAAGAAGGTATAATTTTTCCAAATCAATTAATTATGATGATATAATCTTTAAATCCAAAGGATATCACTCTTGGAATCATTTTCTCTGCTAGAGTGAACATCTCTGCCTTGCTTAATATTTTCAGCTACTTCCTGATTGGCTGCCAGGTTGTTTAAAGGTGGACCTGTCAATCAAAGTCGGATGGCAGAGTGCCGTCCAGCAGAGGTTAGAGCAGAGTTAAGTCTTCTTGAGTCAATAGGCTCAAGTCCCAGTTAAGTTATGATAATTTGTTTTTAGGTCTAAGTCGAGTTGCAAGTCCTTCATTATTTTGTCCGGTCGAGTCTAAAGTCATCAAATTTGTGACATGAGTCTAAGTCGAGTCCAAGTCATGTAACTCGAGTCCACACCTCTGGTCCTTGGTCTGAAAATGTTTAAGAAGCCCTGGCATACACTGTACGAAGCATCATGTAAGAACATGTGCCCATAAGGTGTAAAACATGAACAGGATTGTGTAATCATATATACGTGTGACTCTTTTCTGAGCTGTCTTTACCATTACATTAGTTGATCCTTAAGTCTCCACTCATGGGCCATGATTAAAACTGTGTTCCCCTAGAGATTGAATATTAAACCACAATATGCATTGTTATATTGCAGCATTTATAATTACCCTCTACTGTGCATACCTTCTGGCTCTAGGACTAAGTAATGTTGGTACATTTTATTTTTACCTAATTGTTTTCATTCTCAATTTGTTGTATTTCACATTCAGGTGTTTTCCTCCTTTGTTGAACATGTCATGGATATTGTTATAGATGTGAATAAAACCTGGAGCTGTATAGTTTACATATTCTCTTCCTTCAGAAGGAAGCCATAGGACCTGTGGGGACAAGATAGGTTTTTAGTGAAATGTGAAATTAATGGCAAAGCTGCAAAGCTAAAATAAGGCATGACAGTAAGACTGACCAGGCTTGGGTCAATGCCTGAACTTAGGATGGTTTGGACGACATCTACTGTGTCATTTTCCTGGTTGTTACTGTAGAGGTCAAATATTACGGACTTGTTGTGCTTTTTAGCAAGATCCAGGAGCTGAAGTAAGGATGGGATCGACTGCTGTCTCGCTCGTTCCTTTTCCTCCTCAGACAGCTGGGACACTGAGTGGAAAGGATCTGTCTAGAGAGTTTTTTCGTATTGTGGACAATATCTCATGACCAAAAAACATATTCACAGACAATATGTATATGGCATATTTATATAAAGTACAACCCTCACCTTCAGGAACCATTCACCTGCATTGAGACCCTGGAGTTCCTCAAAAGTCAAATCAGAACTGCGGTTGAAGCTTTTGTTGGGAAAACGCTCTTTAACGTTTGTTGTTCTCAGCAAGAAGCCAGTGTCATTATCGTGCATCAGGAAGGGAATTCGGTCTTTACTGGAATCATAGAAAGGGAATTTTAAAATTAAGCTTCAATGAAGATATTGGAGATGAAACTACAAGAGTAAACTGCTGAACAATTTTGTGAGTAATACATGTTTCCCACAATATGTAGGAACTTTAAACAAAACAAGTCATTCTGTAACGGATGTAATCAGTTTGTCTTTCATAGCCTCAGTGGGATTTACAGTAAATATTTTACCCTTTATGGGGCTTCAATCTAATATAAACCCCCAGGTAGGAAATTAATAGATCATAGTTTCTGTAGGTTAGAAAATGATGCCATAATACTTTTGGTAATAAAGTACAATAGTTAATTTGACAACTAAATGAACTAGACTGACTCTTTTATCAAAATTTTAAATCTAAATGATTGGTCGAACTGCACTTAGTTGTATTTAACCATTGCAAAATGTGAAAAATGTGCTGTTGTGAGCTATTGGTGTAAGCCAATGGTCATGTGGCTGAGCACAAAAAACATTAATGTTAAAAAAAAAAAAAAATGTAGCTTTACATTCATGAAGTAAAGATAGTATGTGTGTCTTCTTAATCTGTTTCCCTACTAGTAAAACATTGCGTTGTACCTGAGCTGCACATCTGTCTCCAAACCTGCCATATTACATGCAATGCTTCTGTTAAAAGACATCATGGTGTTCTCTGGGGCCAGCTGAATACAGAAAGAACAGATTGATGAGAAAAGCTGTGCAGACACATTCAACCCTGTTAAATAGAGACTTGGGAACCAAACTGTTCATATTTTTTGTTCACAGATTAAGGTGCAACACCTGCATCACTTTCGTGTAACATACTCTGTATTTATGCACTATAACGTAAAAAATTAAGAGCTCACTTAAGTTTATATGTTGTATGTGAGCAGGTAAAACTTATTTAACAAATATATATTTATAATTATGTCCTTTTAGGGACTCTGAACATAAGTACAAAATATTTCAAAATTACATAACCTATCTTCACTGGCAGCATGTTGTGAATATTTGTCAGGAATTTTGTTGAGGAGCCTTTGGCCTAGTTTAGCAAAGGAAGATTCTGTATAGACTTTCCAATAGCAATAGACAACTGAAAAAAAAAGACACTGAAGCCTTGCATTCTATATGTGAAACCTGAACATTTTGTGAACACTATGATGGGCTTGTAATTTGTGCAGGGTGTTTTAATCTCTGCCCTGGGGCAGTAAGATTGGAACAAATATGTCACAGCAGCACTTCACAGCACTGGCTGTATCTAAAGCTGTGTGAATAGGATTGTTTAAAAAAAAAACAAATAACTTGGTTTTTACCATTGGTGCTCCTCTGTGACCGATGAGTTTAGGTTTTTCAGGCAGATTCAGTGGGTCTATTAGACAAGGAGACTGGATGAAGACAGGACACAGAAAGATGGCTGCTGACACAGCTAGAAATATTGTTGCAATGAAGAACTTAGACCCTGCAGAAAACAAGGATAAAAGAATAGTTTCAGTGATTTAAAACTCAGTTCAGATGTTTCTTTAGCGTCAATATTAGGAAATTAGGCACATTTCATTATTGTGTGGTAAACCATCTTTTAGTCCCTTTTTTAAATCTGGGATTGGGTTTTTCCTTTGAATATGCTTTACCTATTATGAGAGCATGTTGTGGTACAATTGGCACTTATTTCAACTGCCATTAGTATTCGCCTATCTGCCTTTACAGTTCACACATTTGAGTAACATCACATTCTTAATCCATAGTGATCATGATGTTGGCCCTTTGCAGCTTTAACCAATCCAGTCTCACTCCAAAGCGTAGAACGACTACTCTTGTTTACTGTGCAATGCATAGACTCCCTACACATACCTGTCAAGTATCCTGTTTTGGCAGGGGAACATCCCGTATTTTACCCATCTTTCCCGCATTCTTCCCGTATTAGTATTTTCACGTAAATATCCCGTATTTTAATGTAATAATAAATAAAAGATGCTTTACTAAACTGAACGCCATCACTAGCCTCGTGAGAACTACCATCTGAAATGGCCTGAGGGGCAGTTCTCGCAAGATTAGTGCCGACAGCGGCAAAAAACCCGGAAACAACTCAGAAAAGAGATGAATGAAGACGTTCCAGTGAAAAAAAACAAAGAAGTTGTGTAAAAACCTTGTAAAATGTGACAGTTTACCTTCCTAAAGAGCAACAGGATGGGACACAGTTACACGTTCTGTTAGATTAATAACTGAGATTTTAACGTCTCCCACAGCGGAAGGAACCACGTCAAGTCACTATGAAAAATCAGCCAATCACAAGTGACACAAATATACACTGCTGTCAAAAAGTGTTAAAGAATGTAAAGTCAGCAATAAATGTGTCTTATAAGTCATTAGTGAATACCAGAGAACCACATGAGTGAGCATGAGAAATTATAAGAAAATATATAATGAAAATAAAATGTTAATGTCTAACTTAAAAACAAGCAATGTGAAATTAACAGTAAATATGCAATGTGTTGACTTGTATATGAACTGTAAGTATATTAAATAAACACATGTGCTTCATATACACATTTATGTTTTTGTTTAGGCTGTTTTATATATTAGGTATTAGGGCTGGGCAATATATCAAGATTCAAGATGTATCGAGTTTTCTATTTTGGCGATATAGAAAACTATATTATTTCATATATCAATATATATATATATATATTATCGCTAATTATGTATCAAAATACTAGTTTTAGGAGTCGCTGCTTTTACTTCTCAGAACAACATGTAAAGCTCAGTTAGATGATTAATGAGTGTACATCTTGATCATCTGTTTGTTAATAAATGTCCCTGTGTAGCATTTTGCATCAGCAAATTTAACCCAGAATTGTCTTTCTGGTCAGACTTTATTTAATAAAATTATCTAGATTCATATCATATATCACCATTTTGAAAAAATATATTGAGATATGAGTTTTGGTCCATATGGCCCAGCCCTAGTAGGAACGTCCACAGCATTTCAATGTTAATAAAGGTCGACCTACCAGATTCTAATCACATAATTGTATTTAATAAGAAGTTGACAAGTGGGTATTGCGATTTCAGCCAACAAGAGCCTCATTTCCTGATATATGATCATTTTACAGACATAAATCTGATATTTAGTGTTGAAGTTATAGTCACTCAATAAACGAAATCCCAATAACGTAGGACATTTTTACAGCAGGTTTAGATCAGACAAATTTTGCATTATTTTTAGATATTTTCAACTGATTTAGTGAATGGAAAAAATGTGGCTTTGTCTTCATATATCTGCACTTGTGAATTAAAAGCTTTGCCAAAATTAATATTGAGTTTTACACATAACATTTATTTTCATTCAATTTAACCCTAAACTACGGTGGCTGGGAAGTGTCAGGTGAATGCATTTACAGAAACGAACACAAATGCAAACAGGTCACAACACGAATGCTAACCGGCCACAACGGAAGTGTTTCCGACGGACCAGTATTACAGACGGACGGGTATTATGATATGATAGCCTGATGTGAAAAATATAAGAGTATCCTAATCAACTTTCACTTACTTTCATACGCGTTTCAATGTCTTCTTCTTGTTCTTAACTGTTCTGGTGGGTTAAAAACATCCGCCAGAAACGTGTCCGTCTGTAATACCGGTCCGTCGGAAACACTTCCGTTGCGGAAACCCGGTGGCCGGGAAGTGTCAGGTGAATGCATTTAAAGAAATGCACACAAATAGAAAAAGGTCACAACACGAATGCAAAATGGCCACAACTTGATTAGGATGCTCTTATATTTTTCATATCAGGCTATCAGATCATAATACCCGTACGTCTGTAATACCGGTCCGTCGGAAACACTTCCGTTGTGGCCGGTTTGCATTTGTGTTGTGACCTGTTTGCATTTGTGTTCGTTTCTGTAAATGCATTTACCTGTGTTATGGCAATTTTTATATTCATCATAATATCGTCAAATGTGTGTTCATGTGTACAACTTGTCATGTTTTAATACATGATGACTGCATTACTCTTCGCACTTTTGAACAGCTGAGTCATGTTAGATTAAACAGTACAGATCGTATTGTACTCTGCAACACAGAGTCTCTGCTGAAGGCCATACACACGAACACACACACTATCAAGGATAGATAAGAGTGGCGCCCAATCTTCCTCATAATATACATGACTTCATCATCCTCAAATGTTTTCACTGTTGGGCATCTGACTCCCTCCTTCTCCTCACCTCAGGGTGGAACTTTTTCTGTTATCTGTATAAAAGCTTAAGCTGTGAAACTGTTAGTTAGAGTGAGTCTTGCCTTTTTGCTCTGCCACGAGCCTTTTGCCTTTCATTCTTTCAGGATGGAAGCTTCTTTTTTACTCCTTTTTTATTTAATTTTATAATAAATCTTTTTTATAAAATCATCAATGCCTCGCCTGGACTCCATCATTCAACCAGAGCAATAAATCATGTCTCCAAATGAGGTCAACCACAAATTTGCCGTAACAAATTGGCGATCACGAACAGGATCCATCTTCTACTCTGGGGGGCTTCTGCCGTGGACCAGCACCAGAGAGTGGACGCACTTAAAACTCCAAAGCTAGTTTTTTATGGCATGGGACTTCCGAGTCTGCCCCACGGTGGTCTGCCCCTCGGACAGAGACTGGACCACGAACCATCGGTTGATCCTCGAACACCAATTCGGACTATTAAGGTAAAGCTGCCTTTATATATATATATATATATATATATATATATATATATATATATATATATATATATATATATATAAATTTTCGTTTACATATATATATTCGCTCTGTGTTGATAGAAAGGCAACCAGTCGAGCACTGTATTGATTTTCATCATTCTGGATGTTCTCTCCTCCTTCAGCTGTTCTGTGTTTTGATGCAGTGAAAGGACTGCCATGAGAGAGGGTCAAATGGTTGAAGTTCTTTGCTTTTTAATATTACAAGTTCCCTATATTTTTCTTCGGGCTCGGATATTTTTGTTCAGGCATCTAGTACGGCTGGTCATTATTTACTTTGGTTTTGTTCAGGCACCTCCACGGACAGCCTGTGAGGTCCTGACCATAGGATAGACAGGCAACCAAAGTTTCCAAAACACCCCGGTACATGTACTGAGTTCACCTCTGTACCGATATCAAAAAAGATTAAAACCCCAACCCTAACCTAAACTGTAGTGAAGACTACAGGAAGTAAAACACTAATAATGGAATCAAACAGATGAAGAATCCAATAAACAAATAATATATGCATCCGCATATACAATCTTGGTATGATGTGAACTCAGATCATGCTTTCGGTGAGTTTTGCTTCTTTTTTTATCTTTGTTTTTATTTTGTTTAAACGTGTGAATGGAATCAGATTTCTCCCTTTGGTTGTTTGGCTTTAATGCTTTCATTTTGGACGAGAGTCGGCTGCTGTGTTTTCTGTGCGCACACACACACACACACACACACACACACACACACACACACACACACACACACACACACACAGAGAGAGAGGGAGGCACACCCACACACACACACACAGAGAGAGAGAGGGAGGCACACCCCCACACACACACACAGAGAGAGAGAGGGAGGGACACACACACACAGAGAGAGAGAGACACAACGTTGTGGTTTCTCAGCTTTCCCTCTGCCTACAGAATAGTGCTAAGCCATTGCAACACAGACACTATTTTTATTTTTTATTTTAAATTACATTTGATTTCATGTTTGATATATCTGGGGTCCACTCTAAAATGACTATGAGCAACACACACTCAAACACACACAGATGAATACAGTATTTCATTTCATTTTATTTTAATATTACTGTTATCATCATTATCATTTTTTTATTATTTTATTGTTAGTTTCTGTTGGCTTTGCGGTTGTCCCTGAAGAAACGACATCTTCAATGAAAGCTCATAATGAATGAAATCACCTTCAACTCTTATGCTAATGAAATGTCAACATCATTCAAAGGACCAAGCTTCAGAAGGAAATCGACTATCAAAGGACTCAACTCTCCCATTCAGCAAAGCAATGCTGCAACGAAATAACTCGCTCAGTCCCAAGTCAACTCTTCATCGTCTATGGAATGGGCCGCATGCCAATGCTGGGATTAACACATCCTGCCCCATCATCAAAGACTGAGAACCTGTGGGCGTCGGAGTTGGTTGGACACTCCCCCACCAATGAGTTGCGGGTTAAACGCCACGATTACTGCCTGAATGATGGGCAGCAACTGCAGACTGATCACACGTCTGCTGGAACATCTTCACCAAAAAAGACACTGTTTTAAGAGAGAGGTCATTTAGGTTAGAGAGGGACCGGAGAGGGTCCCATTCCTCTCTCAAACACTCCCTCTATGTCTGCTTCTTCCCTTGTGTGTTTGCTCCTGTACTCCTTCTGGCTTTTGTCTTGCAGGTCCGTGGGATCCTCAGTGTGGAGTTACAGAGTCTCAACAACTCTGTCTCCACCCTTTCCTCTGCACACACCCAACACAGCATAACGTGGATGGCTGTTCATCATAGGAATGGGATCCACACAAGGTTCCTGCTGCTTAACAGAAGGTTTTCCTTGCCGCCATGATGAATTCATGTTGGGTGTGGGATACATTTGTATGTGTATATACGTATATATGCATATGTGTGTATCCATAAAATGAAGAGTCCGTCCTTAAGACTGCTCTACTGTAAAGTGTCTTGAGATACCATTGGTTATGATTTGGCGCTATACAAATAAAGATTGATTGATTGACTGATTGATTGATTGATTGATTGATTGATTGATTGATTGATTGATTGATTGATTGATTGATTGATTGATTGATTGATTGATTGATTGTTTCAAAAGCCACGAGGACACCAAGCCATAAGAAGTCCACCACAGCCTTTGGTGGTAGTGCTACAGTATATCACTTTAGCCTTGAACTTTGGCATGGGGGGGGACAACTAGCAAATAGCCAACAAGCTTCTCCTTCGATAGGACAATACTAACCCCTCTATTTTCTGACTGTACGCTAGATTATTTTGTTTTCATTTATTCTCTCACACGCTTTGAGATACACTTAAAAGAAGGTGTGCTCTAAGCAGACAGACCAGACATATAGTCACACACACACGTTCATAACTATGAGCTGAAACACAGGACCACCATAACTTCACACAGAACCCTTCTGTTTGCCACATGAGACCATGTGTGCCCATCATTTATCTTTGCTTTTATTCATTATGTTGCTCATTTATTTACACTGCTTTTGCCTTTATGAAAAAAAAAAAGGGAAGAAAATAGTGTTACTAATAGGTTTGTTTTTGTTTGCTTTTATTTCCTTTTATTTTCTTGTTGAGGGGAGGGCCCCACAATGCAAGATAAGGTTACATCCATTGAAGAAAGAGCCCTCTGTTGCCTCAGCTTTTGGAGCTGAAGTTTTTATTTTTTTATTCTTTTATTGGCCATGATTTTTTTGAGCTCACGTTTTTTTTTTTTTCTCCTTTGTTATTTCTGAACGATTCTTCTTTTACTCTTTTGTTTTTACTCAATTTCAGGAAAATTGAGACAGAGATTTATGACTGCAGCCTCAACCAAGTTTACATTTTGACATTTTTGACCGATACCCTCGTAAACAATCTGTACCTTACCCTTTTGAAGCTGTTTGCGACAGACAGCCTAGTTCAACATTCATCGTTTTCATTTTGCGCGCCTCCTCCTTACCGCGTCGGACTGTCTTGCCGGCCCGAAGCCACTTGACAGCAGGGGGGGTACCAAATTTTTGTTCAGGCATCTAGTACGGCTGGTCATTATTTACTTTGGTTTTGTTCAGGCACCTCCACGGACAGCCTGTGAGGTCCTGACCATAGGATAGACAGGCAACCAAAGTTTCCAAAACACCCCGGTACCATGTACTGAGTTCATCTCTGTACCGATATCAAAAAAGATTAAAACCCCAACCCTAACCTAAACTGTAGTGAAGACTACAGGGAGTAAAACACTAATAATGGGAATCAAACAGATGAAGAATCCAATAAACAAATAATATATCCAATAAACGAATAATATATGCATCCGCATACGCAATCTTGGTATGATGTGAACTCAGATCATGCTTACCAAATTTTTCCTGAGAAAACTGTCCCATTAGTTGCTATGAGTACATAGGCAATTACTCTTCAAACAAGAAGTCCTGGTTTAATGTGCAGAAAAAGGATAAACCTTGCTAGGGGAAGCGCTCTTTGGGGGATCTTTCTTTTCTGATAGGCGGAACAATTCCTGGGGAATGCTTCTCTCTCCTCGACACCATCCTTGACTTGCTGAACATGCGTCATACTGTCTTGCCAGGGGATGGCGGCCCACCTGATTTGATACATGCTTGGTAACCGAATACCGTTCTGAACAAATTTCTACGTTCTCTTAGAGTGAGGGTTATTAGAGGTTGCGTGCTCCGTTCAATGTTGAATAATATTAGAAGTGCCCAAAAGTCCTGGCAGTTGTGCAAAGTTTTCCCCCGGTTGCAGACCGAGGTTGAGTTAAATTCCCAAGCTCTTAATTTTCAAGAGTGGTGGTTGAGGTTCCTGCTGATTCAGAGGTTTTTCTTAAATTTCTGGAATTAATGGTGGTTGAGTTAAATTCCCAAGCTCTTAATTTTCAAGAGTGGTGGTTGAGGTTCCTGCTGATTCAGAGGTTTTTCTTAAATTTCTGGTATTAATGGTGGTTGAGTTAAATTCCCAAGCTCTTAATTTTCAAGAGTGGTGGTTGAGGTTCCTGCTGATTCAGAGGTTTTTCTTAAATTTCTGGAAACTAACAGCGGTCGAGTTTTCCCCCGGTTGCATACCGGGGTTGAGTTTGGTTATTAGTGCACGGCCGTGCCATTCCTGCCTGATCAGCAGATAGCAAACTGTCAGTACTACCATGGGCAATAATCTAAGTGTAGACTCCGCCAAGGCAGAAGTAAAAAGGAGCGTACCTCTTATTAATCAGATGATACCAGTGAAAAGCAATTAATTAATGCTAAAAGGTTGCCAAGCATGGGGGGCAATAAGAGCTCATTGACCCCGAGAGAGGAGGTGGACTGGCTATCGCCACTGGTGGGTTAGATGAGGCCTGTATTCTACTTAGACACTATGCAGCGAAACCTTGTGAATGCATGGACGTGAAAATTGAGGCATGAACGTGTGCGGTGCATGAATGACTGAATGATGACACGTTACGTATGCCTGAGAGAACAGCGTTGTGAGTGCGAATGTGCCGTGGACGTGTCATTGAGTGATTGACCGATGAATGGCTGTTTGACGACACATGTTCCTCTGTTTTACCTTCCTTTCCTCCTGGGTTTTGATGCACTAGATCTTCTCCCTGTTTTTACCAATTATGTAGTGGGGTGTTCAGATTTCACTGCTGCTTGTTAATAGAATTATGGTTTTAGGCCTTGGGCCTTCTAAAAAGTTTACCAGGTTTTAAAGGTTATTTTTCTGGGTGTTTAAAAACACCAAACAACGTTTTTAATAGATAATACCACTTTCAGTGGAATGACTGGCTTTGACCTTGACTGACCTTACTGTTCATGTTCAGTGTCCATGTTTTTGTTGTTGTATGTGTATACTCGTTGTGTGCACTTGTCTATGTCTTCGTCTTAGTTGTTGTTATTGTGTTGTTTTTTCCAATATACAGGACAAATGAGCCAATCGTCCAGGTAAGGCAGTATCTTCAACCCCCGTGCCTGCAATGGGGCCAGCGCCTCTGCCACAACCCGCGTGAATACGCGGGGCGACAGTGAGAGACCGAACGGGAGAACCCTGAACTGAAAACGTGGAAATACGCATCCTCCAGATCGATGCTGGTGAACCACTCGTCCCTCGATACAGTGCGAAGCACCTCCGTGGTGCGTAACATGCGGAACGATAACACCTTTAAAAACATGTTGAGACCTCTCAGGTCCAGCACGGGACGCAGGTCCCCTGTCTTTTTCGGGACCAGAAAACATCTGGAATAAAAACCCCCTGGATCCTGCAGGGGATCCACAGGCATGATCGCACCCTTGTCCAGCAAGGTTCGAATCTCGAGTCGTAACACCTGGGCCTTGGCCGGGTGGACATGTGTGACCCGGACTAGGCCAGAAACGAGAGGTCGGCGGCGGAACTGTAGTCTGTAACCCCCTGACAATATGTTCATCACCCCCACGTCCCGGGTGTGGGCAGCCCAATAACAGAGTTGCTCCAGGGTGAAACGACCGACCCCCGGACCCCGGATCTCACCTGCGTCCCCCCCGGCCCCTAGTGGATCGGGAGGGTTGCCGACTCTGTCTCTCCATGCGGGGCAGACGAGCGGCCTGCGTCCGAGGTCGATCGCCACGAAAATGGTCAGACCTCGTAAGCGGTCGCCGAGGAACAGCAAAGGGATCCGCCGAGGGAGGGGAAACCCTTGGGGGTGGACCCGGCGCAAGCGCCCGCGGAGGTCCACGCCGGTGAAGGCCCGCCAACTGCTGACGCGTCTGGGTGGCCTGTGCCATACGATGCAGAGCCTCCATTGCCGCCGAACCAAAGAGTTCCCCCGGGTGGACCGGGAGACCCCGCAGAGTCCTCCTACAGGACTCGGTCAGAGGAAACTGGGACAGCCAGACTTGCCTCCGAGCCAACGTGAGAGTGGAGAGCAGGTGGCCCAGCTCCCTCGACATAAACGCAAAAGCCTGCAGAGAAGTGTCAACAAGACCCTGCGTAGGCAAATCTAGACCAACGTCCTCCAGTGACGCAGCCAGTCCCAGCAGCAAATGGGACAGGGAATTCCCGATACGCCCCATACGAGCCCCGGCCTCATAAGCTCTACACAAAAGCTCATCAGTGGCCCGACACTGAGGGCGCGGGCACCGCGCATCGGATCTGAGGGCCTCCTCTGGAGACACAATAAGGGAGGCCACTGCCAGTTCGACCGCCGGCATGCGATCCAAGCCCAATTTCGGCGCCTCCTGCATGAAAGCAAGCGCCCTACCATCGGCAGTAGGCTTGGAATACGCCTTTGTGTCGGTCCAGCAGGCATGGAGCTGACCGACGTACTCCGCGGAGAGGGGAACCAAAAAAGAGGTGGACGAAACCTGCCACCTAAAAAAGGCACTCGAGGCAGTAGACTGCGTGGGGGGGGGGCGTCCAGGTGCAAGCGCGCCAGCGCAGTACGAATGGCGGAGATGGCAGAGCCCTCACCATCCCCCGCAGAGACATCAGACACACAAGTGCCCAGTTCAGACGCCTCTGTATCCACGTCCGCCGATTCAGGCGAATGCAGGTCGGCATCCCGAAATTGCGAGTCCGACGCTGCCACAGACAGGACGTCCTGGTCGTGAACAGACGCCTCATCCTCATGCCTCTGCACAACCACCCTGTGAGCAGGACCAGCTCCGTGAAGGGACTGGAGGAGAGCCTTCATCTGGGCCAGCTCCGAAGACAAGTGGTCGACCTTCACCACTAGCCCCGATGGACGACCCACCTTGGATCGTTTCCTGGCAGAGACCACGGCTCCTGTAGCGGAGCGCTTCCGTGCAGCGGAGGGGGCGCGGAGCACCCCACCACCGTGGACTGCCCATCCGGAAGCAGAGAGGAAGACAACCTCTGCGGCCAGCACGTAGAACCCTTGCACGTGGCCAACCGGGCATTACGTAAGAACAACGGCATTACCCGACAGTCCACACACGCCGCGTCGGTGAGGCCGTCCCGAAGGTGGTCCACACCGAGGCACGAGGCGCACTGATCATGCCCGTCGTCCAAATCCAGCGGCGCCGAACAATCCTTACAACAAGGAGAGGCCAGCATGACGTCGGGTCAGGTCGAGTCGCAGACCAATAGCGACCCAAAACGCTACAAAAACAGACCCACCCGAACGAACATGTCACTGGTGGAGTCAAAAAAAAAGTAAAGCGAGCAGGGAACGACCACTGCCGATAGCCGGTAACAATACCAAAAAACCAAGAGGCCGAACACGGCAACGTCGGGTAGAAGAAAAAAAAATAAGCCGAAAAACGGCTGCAGTCCCATTATCTGAACCAGCAACGAGGAAGCCGAACACGGCAGCGTCGTGCGGAAGCAAGCAGCTGAACAAGCTGATTGTACTCCGTGTAACAAAAAAGTCACGCCGAACACGACACCAGACACACAAGCCCACTCCTCACCGTAAACGGCAACAGGAAAATACTCACCAGGGACCCACTCCGCAGCAGCAGCCCACACAGCCCAGGAGGGCGAGACGCGCTCGCAGCTCCCACCACAGGTCACGGGCCGATAGCAGTGAGCCGCAAAAGACTACAGCAGTATGTGGAGTCCGTTCAGAAGAGCAACACTCGACCATAGGTGAGAAGAACAAAAGGGACTGTGTTTCCGGTGTCATGTGACTTTATAGATTCACGTGGGTCACCGGAGGTCACAGGTGACTTTGTTGTTATTAATTTCTCGACCTGCGCATGCGCAAGAATGATCATTCAGTGCTTGAAGCACCGCCTCTGGCGGTCAGAAGGGATGAAATAGAATTAAAGTATTATCTACAATTCAGCTGTCTTTAAAAAAAAAAAAAAAAAAAAATCATTTTTTACCTATGAACCGAATGATCAGAGCTTAGCTTCCATGCACAGCACCACAGAGAATTAATTTGCAGTTTTCCAGATGGAGTACTGAACGGGTTGGGAAAGTTGTCTGACTCACCAGTGACTGACGGTTTCAAATGATCTATTCAGAGAGCTCCCGCGTCTCGGTCTAAACTATCTTCTTCTCTATGTGTTTACAGTCCGTGTCTGCTTGGCTGTGAGCGCAGCGATTGGCTCTGGCCGCACACGTGACTCTTGCTCGGGTGAGGAGCTGTGCAGTGAAATAGATATAGACGGTACGCTAGCTCCCCCTCACACCCTGAGGTCAAAAGTTGAATAGGTTTCATTTCGGGGCCGTCCAGAAGTGAAATAAAATTAAAATAAACATTTGGAAATTACCAAATTACTCCAAAATAACAGATACACACACTTGGGGTATTTGGAAGCCTTTGACCAAGATTCAGCTTCACTATGTAGCACCGTTTACTGATCTTACTCAACACTACAGTTGAGATACTTTTTGTATCTTTCTGTTGTGTTTTTTGTGCATTTTTTGTATAATTATTGTTTTTGCTATTCATTTTTATATTTTTTTTGTTTGATGTATTTTTCTGTAATATATGTTTTTGGAGTCATTATGTGTATTTTTTTTTATCTTTCTGTTGTCTTTTTGTGCATTTTTTGTATAATTATTGTTTTTTGTTGTCATTGCAGTTTGATTCTGGAATCTTTTTGTGTATTTTTGTATCTTTTTTAGTGTAGTTTGGTGCATTTCTGTTGTTATTTTGTGTATTTTTGTATAAATATTTAGTTTTGTGTATTTTGAGTCTTTTTTATATAATTTTTGTTTTTTGGTGTATTTTTCTGTAATGTATGTTTTTTGGAGTCATTTTGTGTTTTTAGAGCCTTTTTGTATATTTTACTGCATTTCTGTTGTCATTTTGTGTAAATAATTTAATGAAAATTCAGTAACTATAATACAATAAAAACAATAACAACATAAAATAATAAGGTAAGAATAGCAACAACAATAACACGGTAGTAGTACGATTAGATAGAGATAATATAATACTGTGTGTGTGTGTGTGTGTGTGTGTGTGTGTGTGTGTGTGTGTGTGTGTAAAAGAGAGAGAGAGAGACTTTTGTTAACCACTTTTTTGTGTCTTTAGTTAGCAAATTATGATCCATATTACTTCCTTATTCCTTAAACAATACTGGTTTGATACTTCTTTGGAACAAAATTGTAGAAGGATTTTTGTAACATTTACTGTTAGTGCTTGCCAAGGTTTTAGTGGTTCAAATGTAAATGTATTTGTATCTGGCATTGTATACTTAATATGTTAATAACGGTACGCCTATTCACAACTGTAACAAAATGTAAAATTTTGTATATTTTACTGATGTCATTCATATTAGATTTATGATATATATAGCAATAACTATATTCTTTGAGGTCTAATTTCAGTAGATCTGAGCTATAAGCTGTGCTTTTACTTAAAGACAATATACAGTGATTATCAAGCCATGTGATTCTACATATGGTTTATTATTTCTAGTGAATGTTAATGTAGATGTGCATAAATTATGAGCACATGAGACACCATCCTAGTAAAACCTTGAATTTGCAAAAAAAAAATAAAATAAATAAATAACAGAATACATAAAACATTAACACAAATTGTCTGTCTAATGTAAAACCACGTCTTGAACGTTGTGATATTGTTTCATAAAACAATTAGCTCTGGACTGTAAGAATGACTTTAATCACATTATCACAATATATATATATATATATATATATATATATATATATATATATATATATATATATATATATATAGTCCCAAAATCATTGTGGGATTTTGGGACTTTTGTTTTAAGAGCTATACACAATTTTAAAGTAGAGGAAATGACGGATAGTGATTGGTACTTGTTTTGACACATATACTGTACCTTCTTTAGCTTTGAGGAAGCTGTTTAAAACCAAAGAGGTCAACAGAGTTAGAGCTCCAACTCCACCAAACTGTAAGAAAGGAGCAGTGGCCTGCAGAGAGAGTAACACAGATATCTGACAGATGTAATCCTCACATTTTAATGAGCAAATTCATTCATGTTCATTGTCTCCTGCTGTACCTGCAGTGACAGAGGAACAGTAGGCCATTCCTGTTTCCAATTCAGACTGAATCCTGTGACTCCCAAGGCAACAAATACCACTCCCAAAAATAAAAAGATCTGTGAGCAGAAAATGGGTCATAACTTTCCAGATATGACAAAATCAAGAAGTGCTGTAAAGAGCTTTACCATAATCAAGTGTTAAATACCTTGTGCAGCCAATGCAAATCGAGTTGTTCTCCCAAGGCAACTTGTAGCAAAGCAAAAAGCTGTAATAGAGTTAAATAAATATACAAAGGTGTGACTTTTGATTCTGGTTCTTTTAGCATAATTGGTTTCAACAATTTAGACAGAGGTGGTTAAACTACACTTAAAAAGCAAAGGTGAAGGTATCATAAACACAAGCTGGTGAGTGTAGAACAACTTATTCACATTAAATCTGAAAGACAATTAAAGCATTTAATAAGATCTTTAAGGATTTTAGAATGGCACTTCAAAGAGTTGAATTTGAGTGTCCTGCATTTATACTGCATTGATTTGATTGTATAATGATATTTGTCATAGTTAGGCCTACACAAAAACTACACAAACCTAAATGGAAAAAAAAACATTTTACTGATGCTTCTTTGTCTCTCAACAAATAGAACAACACAGAAAACAAACACCCGAAGACCTGAATATATTTTTGAAGTGGGAAAACATGTAAAACAAGAAATGTGTTACACGAGAAACAACTTTCTGGAGAAAACGATATTGAGAGTGCTATATGCAAAAAAAGTTAGTAGATTTGCATACATTATAAAAGAAGCCCTGCGACCTTGAAAAAGAAGCAAGCGGGTTGGAAAATGGATGGATGGATTGAGTTAGAAGTTAGAAAAATTGCTAAAAGCAAGCAGAAGGACACGCTCACAGCAATTATTCAAACAAACTCTGAGGGTTGCCTTTGACAATGATGTCCTAAGTTCTCCTCAGCAGCAGCCCTGTTTAGAGCTTGGAAACAGAGCTTTTAAAAAACGGGCTCCAAATTGAAAAACGCTTCCCCCTCTGTCTGTGTCCTAGGCATGTTCACTGCGGCTGCACTGCCTCATAGGCTAGCTTTAATCAAACCTAAAAAGTTAGCCCCGACCCGGCCCATAGCCGTCAGAATACGGCCCAAACCCAAATGAAGCCGATCTCTCTTTAAGCCTGAACCCATTGCTGCTGACACTATTCACATCCGTGCGTGGCGCGCACATTTGGAATGATCCGAAGCGAGTTTCTTTAATAAATCAGCTTTATTTAATAGTAGTTTAAAGCAGTTTAATGTGACGCTATACGCTAGGTACCGGTTTACTGCTGCAACACACACAGCTCAGCAACGTGCTTCTACATATGTGACCCACACAGCAACACAACGAGTCATTCTGCAACTCCTCCAAATTACTTTAAAGCCACACTGTGTAACTTTTGGCCACTAGGGGCGCTAGATCTGTAACTTTCACATCAGGCACCCTTAGTGGCCACAAGCACCGCAGCACTGTCGCAAAAATCAACAAACCTCCCTTGTCTTGTGTATGCAGACAAGGGATATGATTGGCTCTAAGGGCTAGGTTGGTTGGGCTGGAGTGCAAAGCGGGGCTGGGCCACAGCAGGAGGAGCAGCCGCCGCCGCTGCCCTCCTCTCCCCTCTACTCCCTGGCCTCGTCGCCGTCGTCGGCCCCCTTCGCAGATCGGCACCACGATAAGGGCCCTGCGCGCGTTCATAGTTGTCGCCGAGACCCGGCCCCGGACACCGCCCCATGCACGCTGGGTTGCCCATCCACTCCATCCCAGCTGAAGGGGGCCGACTACGGCAGCAAGGCCAGGGAGTAGGAGGGGAGCGCCACTGACGCGGCATGTTGGGCCGAGCACCAGGTCTCCAGCGGCGAGGAGATGAGGGCGATGCGAGCCCAGCCCCGATTTGCATTCTAGCCCGACTGACCCAGCTCTTAGAGCCAATTCTTTTCCCGGAGTTACAGATCTGACTTGCCGACTTCCCTTACTAAAGAATCCACTATCACGGCAATTAGTGCACCCATTAAGCAACACAAAACTACCATATTGTGCTCTTTTGGCTGTGAACAGAGGCTGAACTGGTTTCAGCTGCCCACAGCAATGGCGCCAGGTCGGGAAATGCCCGTATACTGTGACGTCATGTGGGAACTACAGTATGTACTGTATATCCGAGTCTGTGGTCACCTGACTGCCGTAAAGTGAAACGTTCTCAAGACCTGGCCAAAGATGGTCCGTCTCTTCAAACATACATGGGAGGTATTTCAAGAGGGAAGCCCCACTCGGAGCATTGATACTATCAAGCGCTGTATACTGGCCCGAGGAATTATTTAAAACAACTCATATGGGTCAACTCTTTAGGTCAAAAAGTCCGCGGTTTGCCTTTAAGGACATCCACTCCATGGTTTCAAAGTTTATCACTGCAATGACCCAAACTGCTAGGCGGTCTGGCAGTCCCAAACTTTGAACTTTACTATTGGTCATTTCGTTAAGCAGATGGGTTGACACACAATCCACTGCATGGAATATGATTGAATCTGTTAAAACATGACCACACAGGCTATACGATATTCTGTTCTCCAGCTTGTCAAACAAAAATAACTTTGGGCCCATCATTGCAAATTCTACACAGGTGTGGAAGGAAGTAGAATGTTGGATGGCCGTTTTAAATTCTGTCACAAAACACCAATATGGCACAATTCAAGGTTAGCATGTGGCATGTTGTCTCTTTTGGACAAATAAAAGGTAAGTACACGTTATATTTTAATTTTGTGCTGTGCTGCTGATTCATTAAAGGAGTTGGTATTAAAGGTGGCTAAATTAGCTGTGATCTTGCGCTGTCCGTGGTGCTGAAACATGGGAGATTTGACAGCTGTCACTCACAGAGAGAGGGGCAGATGCGCTCTGTAAGGGCGATTGTCTGTGCTTCTTTAAGGCTGATTCATCATTCTTTTATTAAACATTTGGTTTATTAGTTGTTTGTGTTCATCTGATATTATTGGCCCATTTAGTTAACAAAAGGCGCTTTAAAAATGTTTTTATTTCGTGACATTTTTGTTTCTCTCTTACTGCCAGAACACGTGACTATGACCTCCAAAAATGTAGCGCATCAACTACACAAAACTACAAAAAACTGTCCTATATGTACCACTGCTTCATCTGAAACATTTTTACACATTCTGGTGTCATGTAAACTCAGTTTTAGCAGAACTGTTCAACATTATTTACATTCCTAATCCTGCACATCTTAACATTTGTGCGTCATCTCACGCTTATTGAAACACATCACGAGCCGAGTCAAACCAGAGTCTGTGTTAAAAAGATAGAAATTAAGCCCAATCCTGGGTTCGGGCAAATAGCTCTAAGTAAGAGTGCAGCTCTGTTACTGTCATCAGAATCTGGTGCTGGCCTGAAATACGTACTACCAGTTTGTGTGTGTGAAAGGGAGAAAGGAGCACCTAGAGAGAATGCTGCTGGATCTTTTTTCTTAATAATTGATATGCTGCTTTTCCTTTGCTTTTTTTGCTGCTATAAATTTGATTTTTATCTTTTTCTGAAATGATTCTGAATGTCCAAGAGCATATGACATCCACAAGTCTGGGAGCAGAAACAAATATTTCATTTTCACAAGAGATAGTAACATGTATTCAAGCTACTACTACAACTGGCTTCATAAATTACCAGTTGTACAGTAGATACATGGTGCACATGGTCCTGTTGCAATACTTCAGCAATACTTTTAGGATTGGACATGGTCACATTTTGTGTCCCCCAATGTTAGCCTGGTTCCTATGCCCTTGGTTGCAAGAGTTTAGAACATAATACATTCTTACCAGCAGCAGAACACAGTAGCTGGTTAACACTGCAGAGATGATGATGAGCACCATGAACCAGTTCAACCACCACTTCAGAACTTTAAACCCCTGCCTAAAAATGGAACAAAATCAGCAAGCACAGGATAAAGGTCAAATAACACAGAATTCTAGGTCATCTTGCTTTGTGTTGGTATGTGTATCAGTATTTACCAGTTTATATCCTCTCTGTCATTAAAAGTAACCAGACAGATGTACATCCAACACAGGGAGAGCAGTGACACACCAGTGAGCACTGTGAACCAGCAGCAGCCCCACTGAGAAGAGATGATGGAGATGAATTAATGATCCAGTAATGTGTGTGTGTGTTGAAAACATTGGTGCAAACAAAGTGCCGGCCTAAGCGATATGGCGCCATAGGTAAGATTTAAAGGTGGCACTCATTTACATGCACTTCCAGTTGAAATATCCTGAGCTTAGACAAGAACCAGAATATCTATGTCCTTGGGTTCTTTTCTAAAAAAATGAAATAAATCAAATCAATACAAATATTTACAAAAAATATTACATAAAACTTAATTTGAAATAAATAAACTCCAAATACACTGTTCAAAAAAATACTAGGGGACAAAAGTAGACAAATCAGGTCACAGGCTGATCCAGCTTCTGTGAAGATTTCTAAAGACAAGTCAGAATGACGCTCAGTGGTGTGTGTGGCCTCCATGTGCCTGTATGCACTCTCTAGTCTACAACGTCTATTTTGGCAGAAACGGAAATTCAAGCCTCAACTGAAGTGAAATTCACATTTGAATGCCCGCTTTTTTCATCTTCCTACACTATACAAAGGAAAGGTCGTTCTCTATCTCTATGTGTCGAAGTGTATTTTATCAAGATGAAAAGAACGTATAAAAAGACAATAATTGAGCAATGAAAGTGAGAAGGCAGACGATTTATTAGGAATAATTTTCTTAATAATAAAACACCAACACTGAAAAGTTTGAAAAGATACAAAATTGTTGGATCTGAAGGGTTCCACATTATTTTAACTTTACAATATCTCTATTAATTTAATTTATTTTTCCGTCAGGCCTATGGACTATGTAGTAATACTACCAAATAGTGCTTGTGTAACTGCTGACAGAGGTTTGATTTAAAGGGCTTATTGGAGGTTTTTTGTTTTGTTTTGTTGGATAAGTTCTCGCCTCCCATGCTGGGGATGAGTTTAAACCCCAGCCAATATAGTTTCTCCTTTTCTTTCTTTTGTGAATTTCCCCTCAAGGGTATCAATACAGATACAGTATATTCTATTCTATTCTATGAGAAACTTAAAAAAATGATAACTAAAAATCAGTAATTTAGAAAAGTGATCAGTTCCACCTCCTATTACTGTAACTATAGCAGTTCACTTTATTAATTCTACATGTTTGGGCTGCTTACGCATTATAGCTGCGGTTTGTAGAATCCTCCCTCAGCTCCATTTTGAAACCGAAACCAAAACTTATCCTCCCTTACCGGTGTCTTTTGTGAGCGCTCTTAACTACTTTTTTCTCAATATAGACCAGTGACAAATGTATGGACTTTATCTTGTGTTATTGGAGAGTTTTATGGTGTTTTAGAGACTCTGACATGAATGCACGTATTACTCTGTAGTTACTGTCCTGATTGGCGGCTGCTGCTTATACCCACCAGAGAGCACAGCCGCTCTGTGCGGACTGAAAACCATCACTCTGCATCCAGGCAGGAAAATAAATTAACCTTGAATAAGCTTCTCTTAGGTTTACACACAATATATCCCGTCTGTTATCACTCTCTCTCTGACACCAGTGTGTGTGGCGGACCCTGCAATTTTATTATTATCATTATTATTATACATCAATTTTAGATAGCGCTTTTCTGGGTACTCAAAGTCACTTTACAATGAAGGGAGCAGTGTTCGGGGTCGGTGCCTTGCTCAAGGGCACCTCGGCAGTGCTTGAGAAGTGCCCTGGCACCTCTCCAGCTACCAGAACAACAATTTTGACCAAATTATGCCAAAAATAAACTTACATACTGCAGCTTTAAGACAATCGGCTATTGTCTGCCATCCTTTCTCTCTTTCATTTTTAGCAGCGCTGCTGTTGCCTTTTTTCCATATCATATCTTTAATTTCTTTGTATGTTGTTTGGCAGGTGTAAACGAAGCCAAGCGTCGGTGATTCATACTTGAATTGGTGATTCTGTGATCAAATTCATGGTCTTCTTAAGAAAGCTGTTCTACTTGTTTTTTAAATACCTTTTTAATGCGGTATTTTAAAAGGAAATTTAATGGAATATCATGGTAAACGTTTAATTATGATTTTAAATTGATACAAATGATGATAGAATTATAGTCTTATTACATGTTTAATGAGGACCGTACTTTTGGATGAGATCATTACAGTCTTCCTGTGTTTAAACCATCAGTAATATGCCTATATTTCTCATTATTAATCTCTGGATACTCTCTGAGTATCCAGAGATTAATAATGAGAAAGCTCTGAATATACAGAGTGAGAGGCTGTTCAGGGAGGGTTACAGAGCAAATGCTTACCAATGACAAAATCCATGAACACAATCGGATTTCGGGAGGTGAGCAGTGTTGGGACAGTGTGTTATATAATTTAATTGTGAGTTACTGTGTAACCAAGGAGCAGACGACTTCAGGGTTTTGACAGCAGTTTATTATCAGTCCATCCATCTATCCATTTTCAGACCCGCTTGTTCCTGTTTTTCAGGGTTGCGGGAGTCTGCCGGTGCCTATCTCTGACTCACAATGGGCACAAGGCGGGGGTAGAGGGTGCCAGTCCATTGCAGGGCTACACAGACACCTATTCACTCCTATGGGCATTTTAGAGACTTCAATCAACCTTACAACCAAGTTTTTGGATTGTGGGAGGAAGCCGTAGTACTCAGAGGAAACCCACGCAGCACGAGGAGAACATGCAAACTCCACACAGAAAGGACCCAAGTGTCCACATAAGCTTATGCTTATGGGATTTTAATCAATTATTTTTTTTCAAAATTGTCCTTATATAGAGTCTCTTTCTCAGTCCATGAAATGACAAAATTTAGATGAACGATCTTGAAAATATAGTCCCTTCAATTAAAAAATAAATAAACACATGTCCTTCTATTGTCTTTTAGAAATAAAAACAAAAGTGCTTGCCAGCAAAACAAAATTATCTTTAATTGTGTAAAATGTGAAATAGGAAAATAAAGCTGGTGATACTAAGTTTCAGGAAATGGTGTTTCAATATCAGCTCTCCTCAACAGACATCAGGGAAAGACGACTGGTCCATCTTCATACAACAGTCAGACAACACACGTGTCTCTACCACAGATAGAGCCATCTGAGCCTACGCTGCGTCTTAAAAGGCAATGCATAAATAAACTGCAATGCTTAAAGGACATTAAATAAAATCAAATGAAATAAAACAGACAAAAACGAAATTTAAAATTAAATTATACTAACAGTATTACTGTAAATGCAGCTGGGTTACAACTGTATTGTTTTTTTTAAATGCTGACAGGTGCTACAAAACGCATCAAACTCACATGATCAGTGTGTGATCACATGCTTCAGTTGTTTTCTATAATAAATTGACGAAATAACACCAACTTGAACCCATTACCACTTGCTACTTGCTACTAGCTACCACGCACTAGCTCCGAGCAAAGGTGTAGGTTTGATTTTGACATTGATGGGAACACAGCCCCGCCGCCACACACCACCACCACCCCGCGCAGCCGCCAGTAGAGAAAAATTGTATACGTTGTTGTAGGAGGTCATGTCTATGACAGATACCACGGCACACTTTTTGACCACTTTGGTCAGAAACAGTTTCATCCTTTTTCCCTTTCAAACAGAGACAAAGAAGCTGGGAACAGGAATTTATGACTGTTTGTTCTTCCCCCACTGCTCTTTGTAGCACATGGCAGAACCTTTTCCCTTTGTGCTCTACTGTTCTCCAAGAATTAACAATGAAACAGACACAAATTTCTGATAAAAGTTTGAAATGTATTTTCCTACGCTGTCGCTAACTCTTATTCACAGGAAATCAAGGACATCCTTAGAATAAGATCATATAATTGTTTTTACAGTTAAAGTGTTCCTAAACAATATCTCTCATTAACTTTGCATAAAGTATATCATGTTTGGTGCCAGAATAACCGGGAAAATATGATCTCTGCTTTCGTCTCATTTTGAAAGTTATAATCTAACTGGTTTCTGAGTTATATTCATATTTCTTGTTCCAAAAGGTTTCTCATTATCACACATACATGATAGCCACAACCCACAAAACATCCAAAACTATCTAATTAGCTCCCAAAAATACAAAATTAAAATCATGGGATTTCGGTGGTGCTGGCACTCCGACCTCACTGTAGTGAACGTTATTCTCGTTTGTCAACTTTTATTTTCGTTGTAACCTCAAAGTGTTTTCTTTCATTAGACCTTTTAAACAAGCTTGCATGCCCCAGAGAAGAAAAACCTCCTTTCCAACTGCAAGAGCTGAAACCTTGAACCAACACAAGAACAAGGTCCACGCAAGGTCAGTTCTCGACCCGTGGTGAAGAACACATGTCAGAACCAGTGGAAACCTGCTGACTAAACAAGCTGTGAAACACACTGAACAAGGAACAGGGCCATCAGTCCTATCACAAGCCAAAACCAAGCTTTGCTCCTCAGACTTTTCTTCAACAACCCCTCTGCCACAAGAGACGGACCACCGACCACGGACCCATCAGAACCGAGATACTCTGGATCTCAAATTCTAATCTGGCCTAAGGTAATCGCAGGCACCTAGTTCCACACTGATCTTATCATAGCTCTCTCACACACACGCACACACACACATGCTGAAATCATGCTACTTTTCTTTCTTTCCTTCTTTCTCTACTAAGCTTTTACCTTTGAAGTGTATATACATTTATCCTTAGTTTAGTGAGCGTAGCGCTCTTTTAGCTTTATTGTGTTAGGTTTTAACTTGTTTTGATTATTAAATGTTTATACTTTGAGAAGTTGTCTGTGGTTTATGAAAATATTACAATCATAAGGTTTGTTATATGGAGAGTAGATAGTCTTGACAAGAGTTCACAACCCTGGGTGACAAGGTATTAATAACTAATTAACTGATCTGAAACACTTTAACTCGATTTCAGATGGCACCTCTTGGCAAATTACTGTAATATTATTAATATTTAATATCATAATTCTTATCACTCCTTGTCCAAGCTCCTCCCCCTACATATATATTATTTTTGGCACCCTGCGATGGGGCAAGCTTGAATCACCATAATAATAGACTTTTATTGTAAAATAATTCAGACAAAATAAGTTAAACATGGCTAAATCATCATTGTAACACGTGGCTGCACGTGCACAAGCAGAGACCACGTGTCTTCAGGCGCCATTTTGCTTGTAGTTCTAAAACTCTAGCCGCCATCTTGTTTGTAGTTCTAAAGCCACCGTCACAGTGAGATGTTGTCTTTATCTCAAGTTAGCCGCCGTGCTAACACACTAGCTCTCAACTTAATGGTCCAGTCCGTAGTTGTCTGTTCAAAAGCGCTCATTGTTTGACCTCCAACCGCCGTGCTGTAAATGTGTTTATCTCCTGCGCCATCAGGATGATGTTGTAAAGGCCTTATTTCAGAGTTGTGACGTGACGCAATCGATCCGCGACCCGTCCGTAGCTTACCGGAAACTCAAGTCTAGCTAACTTGTAGTTTGGAAGCCTATGTTGCGTTTGCAACAGACAAATTTTTAAATTACTGTAATATTATTAATAATTAATATCATAATTCTTATCACTCCTTGTCCAAGCTCCTCCCCCTACATTGTTAAGCAGTGTATTGACACTAATGCATTGACAGCAGACAAGGAGGCTAGGTAACAACAATGTCTGAGTTTTACTTTAGTTATAGTGCAAACCACTTCATTAAACTTTTCATTATATACATAGCATTAACACTGACAACGAAACACAATAATGTAGACTGCTATTATACAGAATCACGTTGTCTGCCTGCTCCTATATTTACATACATTTTCACAGATCTACCACAGAGTGCCTTAGTCGTTTATTTTTTATTTCCATTTTTTTGTACATAAATCCAAATATACACTCCTAAACACTGCTATCACACCTTTAATCAAAATAGCCCAACATCTGCTACCTTGATCTTATGCAGGCAGGCAACATGACATTCATAAAGGTAATAATTACACTTTTTTTTTTGTGTAAAAACACATTTACATTTAAATTACCTACATTACAGTGTTATAGCCTATGTTGAGGCCTCACCTGTAACTCCACCTGACCTCTCCCTGAACTAGGTCTACAAGGCAAGATTGCTACAGCAACGTAATGATATAACACATGATGCCAGCCTGACATTCCTGCGTGTAGTTTGCAGGGGGCAGGAACCACATACATTACACACACAGTATAGCCTCGGAATTCCGCCATTTCATGGATTTTTGTTTTTGTTTTTACTGTTTAAAAATTCATATTACTTTTTTTATCTCCAGAAGATGGATGAATATTGAATTGATTTTTTCTTCTTATTTAAACTGATATATGTCCTGTCATGTTTGAGTCCTGACTGAAAGGCTAAATTTGAATAAATGACTCGTGATTTCAATAAAACGCCATTGTTACACTTTTATGGATTATTTTTTTCATACATATATTGTGTGTGTGCGCGTGCGTGCATGTGTCGGAATTCCGAGGCTACTATGTGTGTATGTGTCGGAATTCCGAGTTCTGACAAAATTCCGGCTTTTACCCGGACCCTACTCCTCCCTCCCCGACAAAATTGGCATCATTGGCCCCCACAGGAGTGTACATGCATTCAGCGTTCAGCAAAGGCAGAGTAACGTTGTTAGAGAATTTCAATGCCATGATCTACATTGTTGGACTTTTAAATGCTTTTCATCATTATGTATTCCTTTATTCTATCCTAACTGTTGTCTAACTTAGTGATTTACAACTGACAGGAAGTCTATCCCTTTATGTTAAAGTGTATCTCCCATATTAAAGCACATATATCCAGTGTTGTATCATATATCATTTAGAACATCATAAATAATAACACTGCTTAATTTGAGCAAATTTTCTCTCTCATTTTTTAAGTTACAAGAGTGTGCTGACATTTCAAGCTGCACTATGGATTGTAGCATTTCATGTTTTGTACTGCAGCAAACGTAAAGCAGAAAGTGCTCACCGGCCTGATTTTATCATGAATTTACAACATTAAACGATGAGTCAATGCAATTTTTTGTAGTCAACATTTTTAATGATGTTACTTATTGTTTTTGCATTATTGTTTATGTTACACACATTACGGTTAGCGGGAATCTTGAGACGTTCTATAATTTTAATTCTTTTTTTTTGCCCCCCCAGGCAATAATCTCAAACTCAGCAAAACATTTAGTATAGCACTATATCAAGTTTACGCTTACATCTCTAGCAAAAAGACGATATGTCGTGTTGACTTCAAAAAAGTGTTGGATGAATCTTATAAGATGGGAGCAGGTCGCTGATGAAGAAAAAAATACAGGCTGTGATCAGTGGCAGGGGCCATCACATTGTAAATGCTGTATCTTTGCTATTTTTCAATGGATTAGCATCAAATTCACTGAAAGTGATTTTTAACTGGTTTACCCTTTCATACTGGGTTTCTTCCACCGGCGCCATTTTGCACGCCGTAATAGAAAAACCGCTATAACTTTCATATATAACGTTCAAACAGTCTCATATTTGATACACATACTGTAAGTTACCAACCCCGGCCACTCCTTCGGACCCTACGACGCCGCTCGCGGCTTTAATTTAATTTGTATTTTCTATTATTTGTAGATTGACTAAAGTACATATCAAAATTTCTCTGATAGTCTAAACTAAAGGTGTCAGCAGCCCTTGGGACTAGTCTCATATACAGTGGAATGGAAATGGTTCAAGAATAAATTACTTTATAAAGCCACTTTGTTGTACATAAATGTTTCAATCTGTCACAATAATGTAATTTAAATGAAAATACACTATATTTTTAATCTATTGAAGCACTACTTATAAGCACCATCACCTACTTCCTCTTATAATCCTTTCCCAGAAAAGTATCCAGCAAACGTAATAAGCCTTTAAAGTGTCTTTGACACAAATAATTGGTGCTTACACCAAACAGGACGACCGTGGATCAGTGGTAAAGTGGGGTGTCCAGCAACCGAAAGATTGGGGGTTCGAATCCTGCTCTATCCAAGTCATTGTCCTTATGTCCTTGGGGAAGGCATTTTACCCATGTATGTATGGGTATGAATTGTGCATGAATGTTGGTCAGAGGGGCCGTAGGCGCAAAATGGCAGCCACGCATCTGTGGCTACATTGTAGCTTACTACAACTGGTGTGAATGAATAATGGTTTCTCTATGCGCTTTGAGTTTCCTTGAAAAAAGTGCTGTATAAAGCTAAACCATTATTATTATTATTATGAACACTAGTACAGTGCCAATCGGAAGTATGAATTCATATGGGAGCTTAAGTAAAGTTGTCAATTATGGCCAAATGAGTATGTGTTTGAAGGTTGGATGTACAAAAAGGTGTACATACTCTGTGCTCTGTGTTATAAAGGGATATATGTGCGGGTGCAAAGTCAAATAGTGTGTGCGATTTCCCTGGTTCAATTCTATGAGTCATGCACATGATACATTGATAAAGTTTACACCAATGCTGCGGTTTAGGTAGAATCTAATAACAGACACATACATTTGTACAAATAAAACTATTTATTTAGCATTTAACATTTCTTAGTGTAGGGGTGCTATTCATCCAAGGCTAGTAATTAATATACAAGCAAATAGGGATGTAACGATTCACTCAACTCCCGATACGATTCTATTCACGATACTGGGTTCACAATACGATTTTCTCACGATTTATTTTACAAAATGGGAATGTTGACAAATGACTGAAAAATATTCCTTTAATTTTTTGGGGAAAATGCTGTACTATTTTCCTTTTATTTTTCATTGTCAAAAGAATCCCTTGATAAACTATTCAAAATGATGCAATTTAACTAAAAATAAATCTTGAATGAAATAAATAAAGGAATAATACAAATGAAATAGCCTATTAATTTAAATTCTGTTTCTATAATAAACAATTCAAAACTGCGCAATAGTTCTTTTTCTTTTTAAAAGTGCAACTGAAAATGTATTTTGTGCCTTAACAATTGGACTTTAAAAAAAAAAAACAGTCATTTTACTGTATTTACGGCAGATATTTGTTTAGACCAGCAGAGGGCGCTGGTAACCCAGTGGTCGGTTGGCATGCAGTTATTCCACCAGTGAAGAAGAGAAGCTATGCTAGCAGAGTTAATAGAAAAACGTGACTTTTACAGATATTCACGTAATATTTCAGATATTCTTTCGGTGCTAAAGGAGTAAAGAATCATTTATGAGCATGTTTAACAGTAAATGGCGGCCAGAAAGAAAATAGTAGCAGATTCCGCCCGTCACGTCCGCTTCTGGAAGGATTAATATATAGCGCCCTCTGCTGGTTAAAAAAAGTACTGCGATTCAATTTTCAGAGCATCGATGTGAACCGTGGTACCTATGAATCGATTTTTAACTGCCTTACGATTAATCGTTACATCCCTACAAGCAAATGTAACTTTCCGAGCAGTATATCAGTGTGAGTGCATCTGCTCAGACAGCCCTCCTCCCCCTCCGATCTACCCCTCCATCCGGCGTAACCGGCCTTGATTCCGTGGTGAAAATAAATGTTTTGAAATGTAATCACCATATAAGGAACAGTCAAAAAGTATGTTTCCTCAAAAGAGAAGTCCACAAGAGCTCAAAACTTTTGACAAATCCTTAAACTATCTTCCTCTCTCTCACTTGTGTGTCTGTGCTCCGTATCTGCTTGGCTGTATGCGTGCACGTCTGGTGCTACTCCAGGTCTTCAGCAATTGGCTCTGGCCGCACACGTGTCTCAAGCTTGCCACTGTGATTGGCTCTGACACGCACCGGAGCGGAGCTGTGCAGTGAAATAGATATAGATGATGCGCTTGCGCACCCTCACACTGAGGTCAAAAGCTGAAGAGGTTTCATTTCTGGGTCTGCAGAATGGGCTAAATAAAATAAAAATAAACATTTCGGAATACCAAATAAGTCCAAAATAATGGATGCACACACAGCGCGAGCAAGCTTGTAAAAAAAAGTTTTAAGCTTGTAAAAAAGTTTTAGGTCGAACAGACACTGCATCAGGGAGATATTTGGTCCACACAGAGACAGACAGACAGACAGACAGACGATCCTTGATTTATTAGATAGATGACATTGTCCAGATGTGGTTGTCATGAATGTAGAGTGCAAATATGACATTTTGACATGTTTAAAAGAAAGGCAAGAAAGGTACAGTTCGCAGTTATTTTCAATTAAATTCTGAGATGAAGCGGAGAAACAATCGCAAAAATGATGTAAAAAAGGAACCCGTCTTTAGTTTTTTTTTCCGGTATTCTCTGTGATATCGGATCACTCCGCAAGACATTAAAAGTCAGCCGGGTTCCGAACTTTTTCGTGAAAACCCCAAAATAAACATTTGCCATATTTTTGCAACAGCTTTCAGTCTGTGAAAACACCAGAAATGTATTGTGAAGTCACTTTAGCAGTGTTTTTGAGAGCATCATCATGCTCAAGAAATCACAGTAAGAATCCGTAATAATTGTAGATTTCCTGATGCCTTTAAAGTCATGCTACACCCACCGGCAATGCTTCTTTTCCCATTTTTGTCGGGGTCTTGTTTCCGGAAATGCAACGTACAAATTAGAAGAAGAAGAAGGTACACTGAAGCGTTGCCATTAAAAAGGGTTGAAGAAGAAAAACACGGAAGTGGAGAGACGCACAAATCTCAGCAAAAAGAGCTTTAAAAAAGAAAAGACAGCGATGTGATGGACCCAGGAGCTGGCTGGACAGACGTGGGCAGTACAGTCTGTAAATTTTACAGCGGTCCTATGGTGTTCGCGCATGCGCAGTGTGAGCATTTATAGTAAGCCGGTCTGTGGCACTGCTTCAACTGTGAGATACCCTCACGAGGAGCTTACGAGGAGCGACTGGATTTTAAACATGTTCGATTTCCTTACGACCTACAATTGCTGATCGGGAGCTGGTTGTGAGGTGTTCATCACTTCTTGTGACTCCATGTGTACTCCACGATACACGACACACAAATTAGTTGAGACTCGCACGATCCCACAAAATACACGCACGAGTCAAAAATTGGCTCAAAATAAGCCAAAAATCGCACAGTGTATGCCTGCCTTAAGGGGAAAGCAAATGGTTCTGATTTCAGTTGAGAGGAATGTTAATCCCTAAATACAGGGATTTGCAACGGTTATGCTTAGCAGAGTTAAAAAAGAAGACAGTGTATAATAGTGAGGTAAATGGATTCACGTTTTCCGATCAACATCACACAAAATAATCAGATGAACATGTGACTGATTGGAAATACTCACTTTCCTTTTCTTTCTATCCAAGTCCCTCCAGTGGCAGCTATTAAAACCTCTGCTGCAAGCTCTGCAACAGTTTGGAATCATAATGTCTTCACGGCTTTCACTCACAATTAGCACACTGGATACATGATGACTGAAGTTGTGGTATGAAGAACCATGTTGATGTTTCTTCTATGCTATGGAGCAATTGTTGGAGAAAGAAAGCAAATAAGGGATTGGTGGGTGGGACTTTCTCTCAGTATTAAGGCAATTTCTGCTCAATAAGCCTCTTAATAGAACCAGGGGTTGGGGTGGGGGGTTGGGGTTGTGCCCATTGGGAGCATATACAATGGCTAATAACAATGGGCATTCAAGAATACAGAATGGCCCCTTGGAATAAACAAGTCTTTGCAACACATCTCAGTGACAGGCAGAGCTGTGCACAAGTAATGGGTGGATAAAAAAGCAGAAAGCATACAGTAGCTTGAGACAATGATAAGGATGGGAATTCTGGTAAACTTACAGTCAGAATTTTACCTCAAGTTCAAAGACCTGAATTGAAGAACTGAGAACCGTCACAGACATAATTGCAAATATCTCCACAACACGGCTCCACTATGATTATTGTTTGTGGAATTACTATTCTGGTAAGTAAACATGCATGTTTATCTGTGAACACAGCATTATAAATGCTCATATTTTCACCACATAAGCAAAACAAAAGCACGTGAGGCTTTTACTCCGGAGCAGAGCATCACACACTGGAGAAGTCAAGTCATTTATAGAAGAAAAACCCGCAAAGTCTGTGTTAACATGCACATAGTTCTAATGTCGGCAGTTAGGAAAGCTAAGCTAAAGCTTATCACATGGTACTCGAGGTAATACACCTAGACGCTGGATTCAAAGAAGGAGAAATGAATGATGTGACTACATATTAGTCTTTCTTATTATTGTTTTTATCTTATAGTTACTGGTATTCTAATTGTATTATTGCTATTACCTCATTATTTTATATTGTTTATTTTTATTATTGTATTATAGTTACTGGATTCTAATTATAGTATTTTGTTAGTGCTATTATTATTTTATAATTGTACTACTACTCTATTTGTCACGGTCCAGTGACACAGAATAACTAAACTAACCAACAGAACATGACACTATTATTGTTATTGCTATTTTATATTCTTAATTAATATTTTATCTTATAGTTACTGGTATTATCATGTAATATTATCATTGCTATTACCTTTTTCAATATTTATTATTGTCTTATAGTTACTGGTATTCTTATTGTATTATTATTAATATTGCTATTACCTTATTATTTTATGTTTATTGCTTTTATTATTGTATTACAGTTACTGGATTCTCTTTGTTATTATTAACATTATTATTATTATATAATTGTACTACTACTGTATTAATGTTATTGGCATTATTATAATGACCATTATATTTTTAAACTCCTTTTTAATTATAAACATTTTATATTATAGTTACTGGTATTCTCATTGTATTATTAGCATTGCTATATTATCATAATTAACCAAGGAGCCTGTTTCTTTATCACGAACTGTTTACAACATAACAGCAACTTTGAGGTGCATAGCTAACCCCACTATGCGGCCTTTTGAACCCAATAAATACCTTTGGGATGCTGTAAGATCACAGAACTGTTCCACTGACCCCTGACCCCCTGTGGTGAGATCTCACACAAGGACACTGCCCAGGCCTTCTCTGAGATGTGTCCCCAGTGAAGAAGGGAGAACAAAGAAATTGTATTATGTTTGAAAAGTCACAAATGAAAACATTATTGGAATGGTTTCTGCAGAAATTGAAATTGCAAATATTGTCTGTCCTATTCCACTCTTTTCAGATAATTTTATACCCACAAAATTCTATTTCAAATGTTTCCTGATTTAAAAAGTGCTAAAAATACCAGAAAACATCACAAAAGTTAGTTTAAGGTATCTACTGCAACCATATAGTAAAGAAGAGGCATAACATGATTTTTGACATTTGTTTATGAGTAATTACAAGTAAAATTCATTAACCGGTTCCTAAAGTGATCCTAGGCTATTTTCCAGTCGTTGGTATCAAACTCTTTCGTAATACATGATATTTCAAGATATGATGTTGAAAAGTTTATTTGAATATGCTGAACTCATTATTATGGTTTATGTGTAAATCTTGGAATCATCCCTCCTGTTTGTCTTTGTCTCACATAAACACACACCCCAGACACACCCAAAGGCAGCCAGCTGAGATGCTGGCAACTTTAAACCAATCAACGAAGCTTCCCTCTTGGGAGGCGAGTCTCAAAGATAACCTTTTAAAAGGAAGAAAACCACCCAAAATTTCAGTTTTTGGGACGTTGGCGTTTCATGCTCAACGCGTTTCCCTTCCCCACCTTTTCATTTATTTCATTTTATTTTTAGTTGAAACAGTTCGATTTTTGGAATCAACAGCTGCTTGGTTCGGACGAATCCAGCATCTAGTGACGTGCATAACAGCCGAAAAAGAAGCCCGGCCTGCGACCCATTCGGGTAAGCCACGAGCCATTCTCTAACCCAGCTGCAAAGGCCAGAACCGCCTGGATCGGCTGAAGGGGCTATACTCTGTTGAAACACAACAGAACTCAACGAGGGCACGTCCTACTGCATTTCTTCAAACAGCACCTCCAGGTCCAACCCTGACATCATCTTCAAGGTACCAGAACGAACTTTCATCAGCAAACTTCATCCACAATAGATCACATACATACTTCCATAACTACAAACTTATACACACTCACAACATGTTCGACACACAGTTCATCTCATTCATGTCTGTTCGTCTCCCCTGTCTGTCTTCCCCTTTGTTTTATGAGCTCTGTTTCTTATTATTCAAATATGTATCCTGCATTTTTATTCAATATTTAGTAGACTAGCATTCTCCTAGAATAGTGATTTAACTTTATTACATATAATCCTCACTTTTATTAGCCTAGAAATGCATTTTATCATGATTTAATTATACCATTTCAATTGATATTTTGACTGTGTTAATTATTAAATTTTGAATAAAAGGTTAAAGATAATCTTTGATTCCTCTGATTCATTACAGCTGTGATTATGGTGTAGATGTTGCTGTCGAAATCACTTTTCCCTGGTTTCACATTGATGAGTTTAGTCTAAAAACTGAGACATATTTCTCCTGTTAAAAGGAGTGGCACCCCGCAATATTTGAAGTAATATTAATAATCATAATTAATATTCTTAGTTATATAACCCATTAATAATAACTCATCCTCCTACAGAGTTGGTGTTGCAAAACGTTTATTTTTCGTGGTACTTCTGTGTTTCTCTTAACAACCTGCGACGGATTATGTGCAAGACAGAGATAACGCACAGAGGAGATGGATGGAGAGACACACACACACAATATTTATAATAAAAATATACTAAATTAGTAAAATAAAGCAAAAAATAAATAATATTTATATAAAAAATACACCAAATGACTCCAGAATCACACTACAATGGCAACAAAAAACAATAATTATACAAAAAATGCACACAAAAACAACTGAAAAATTAAAAAAACACAATGATGACATTAAACCAGGGAAATTGCACCTACATTTTGCACCCGCAAATATACCCCTTATGCTCCCAAATGAATGCATACTTCCGAAGGGCACTGTACTAGTCTACCTATAAAAGCAAGGATGGTCTGTGTGTGTGTGTGTGTGTGTGTGCGTGCGGAGCAAATATCTCCCCGACGCGGTGCGAGTTCGACCTGAAACTTAGTCAACGGGTTCCAAATACCCCAAGTGTGTGTATCTGTTATTTTGGAGTAATTAAATAATTTCAAAATGTTCTTTTTAATTTTATTTCATTTCTGGACAGCTCTGAAATGAAACCTATTCATCTTTTGACCTCAGGGTGTGAGGGGGCGCTAGCGCACCATCTGTTGAGAGACGACTTCTGGCATCCATCTTGATCACAGTTGAGACGACTTCCGGTATCCATTTTGAAGGCAAAACAGATGAATCAACTGCTATTCATCTTATCAGCATCCACGTTAATCAATCGGCTGCAATTGTATTGTGTGTTACAGTTTTGTGGGACGTACTATTCTGGTAAGTAAACGTGCATGTTAATCTGTAGTTGGAGTAGCCCTTTATAGCGCACAGGGCGAATCCCCGTAAAAACCCGCAAAGTCCGTTTAAACATGCACATAGTTCTAATGTCGGCAGTTAAGAAAGCTAAGCTAAAACTTATCACATGGTGCTCGAGGTTATACATGGAGTAGTCAAGCCCTTTATCGCGCTCAGGGAGAATCCCCGGAAAAACCCGCAAAGTCCGTTTAAACATGCACATAGTTCTATTGTCGGCAGTTACACGCGCGTAGACGCCGCATCAACTGCTGGAGCCAAAGACGGAGCGATGAATGATGTGACTACATAGTATTTCTTATTATTGTTTTATCTTATAGTTACTGGTATTCATTACATTATTTTTTTATAAGTACATTATCATTATATTACCATATAAATATTTAATTTGGTTTATTATTAATAGTTTTTAGCATATTATATTATTTTGTTATTGCAATTATTACTATTAATACCATTATAACATTACTTTTATTAATATTGTTATTGCTATTCTTATATATATACTGTATATATATTTATTATTCTTTTATCGTATAGTTACTGGTGTTCTCATTGTATTATTAGCATTGCTATATTATCATTATATTACCTTATAATTATTTAATTTTGTTTATTATTAGTTTTTAGCATATTATATTATTTTGTTATTGCAATTATTGCCATTAAGATCATTATAACATTACTTTTATTACTATTACTACTTTCACTGTTAATAGATCTGTATCATTATCTTTATTTTTATTGCTATTATATATTGTTCTTTTTTTATTATTATTTTATCTTATGGTTACTGGTATTCTCATTGTATTATTAGCATTGCTATATTATCATCATATTTATTATCATTGTATTATTAGCATTGCTATATTATCATCAGATTTATTATCATTGTATTATTAGCATTGGTACATTATCATCATATTTATTATCATTGTATTATTAGCATTGCTATATTATCATATAGCAATGCGACCGTGGCTCAGGTGGTAGTGGGTCGTCTTCTGATCGAGAGGTTGGGGGTTCGATCCCAGTACCTGACTATGTGTCGAAGTGTCCTTGGGCAAGACACTGAACCCTAAGTTGCTCCCAGTGGTCGACTAGCGCCTTGCATGGCAGTCCTGTCCCACTGGTGTGTGAATGTGAGAGTGATTGGGTGAATGAGCTGATATGTAAAGCGCTTTGCGACTGCTTCAGTGTGGTGATAAAGCGCTATATAAAATCAAGTCCATTTACCATTTACCATCCTTGATGATAAGGCCTACGTGATTTAATTGAAGTCTAAAGTTTTCATTAGTCATTTCATTTTGCCATTTTTGTCTCCGAAAAGACTGTATTAAAATGCATTTCGTGACGTTAGCTTGGCGCTAGCGTTAGCTCAGCGCTTGTGTCAGCTCACTTGTTAGGGTTCTGCAGGTTCATCATCTTCATTTTCATCTCGCTCCGTCGGGTCCGACGCTGGCTCGAACATGTAAGGCTGGATGGACAAGTCTTCCGTTGTTGAGATTTTGTAAATAACGTGTGAATAAACATTTTCTGCACCGCTAAATAATCGTATCTCTTCTATCGAACTACAAAAATGGGCGAAAAGGGTGGAGTTGAACAGAGTGTCACCTCTGCTACCTGGAGAGGGGGCAGGGTATGAAATGTCTCATTTGCATTTAAAGAGGCCGCACCAAAACGAGTTGTTCTCAGAAGCACATCAGAAAAGGGGTAGAAAAGGGGCCTGTGGAGCTATAATATTGAGGAATTCAGACCCAAGCATTGCAGTTCCGCTTTATATAGACCACAACTGTATGATTTATATGTAAAAAATTAAGGACTTAAATGCACGATATGTCTCTTTTAAAGACGATCAGAGGGGGCATAAATGTGTCCGTCAATAATGAGTGGGTTGTGCCATATGTGGTGGCAAAATTGATTAATTATGTATACGCATATATTTGCTTTTTGATCTCATTCAACTTAATACCCCAATTTGTAACTTTCCACGCCTGTCTGATGTCTTTTCCTCTTCCTGCAAAGTCAGTGGGCCCATACTCCCATAATACAGCTTCTCTAAAGGAATGTCAGTTGGCCTCAGTTTAATCTCGAAGGCCAGAGCACGTCCAAACCCACCCCAGACATCACATACACACACATCATATACACATACACACACACTCACTCACACACCCACACACACACACATCTAACTTTCACCCCGACATCGGAGGTGTCACCTCCGGCAGACTGACCTTCCCCCCCTGGTCTCTTCTTTGCTGTCTGTGGAAGGGGGGGAGGTGGGACAGTGGGGTATAAATGTGTGTGAAAGGAACATTTGGGCCCTTCTTCGCGCCTCTCCTCTGGCCAGAGGAGACCACTTCTTTGTCTATCCCGCTTTGTACCTTTTTATTTAGTTTAGATTAAATCATTTTTTATTACTTCATCATCTCTCCTGTCTGGTCTTCATCATTTATCACCACAGAGTGTGTTTTCAAGTCAAAGACGAGGTAACCGTAAATTTCACCGTAACACAATCCATACCTCCTGCTCCGATACAATGCACACATTAACCTTGAAATTGTATGTGCTGTCTCCAGTGTCAAGTATTTGTACAAATACTTGGAGAAGGGTCCAGATCAATGTCTTGTGAGGTTGGATGTAGCTGACCGTGAACAACTGAGATACAATGAGGTGACGCGCAAAGAGTTAGGTCGGTACATCACTGCATCTGAGGCCTACTGGCGAATCTATGAATTCTCCATCCAACAAAAAAAACTGTGAAATTGTGGAGCACTTCTTCTTCTGTAAATACTATCAATGAAGAGGAAAGAAAGAAGTCCATATTGCTCAGTGTGATCGGAGCACAAATTTATAGATTGATGAGAAACTTTCTAAGTCCCGAAAAACCTGGAGAAATGACTTTTGCACAGTTGGTAACTTTATTAAAGAATCACTTTACCCCCAAACCAAGTGAAATAATCCAAAGATTTTATTTCAATTTTCATATGAGAAGACTTAGTGAATCAGTGGCTGAATATGTGGCTGAGTTGAGGAAACTAGCACAAGATTGCAATTATGAAGAGAAACTTGCACATATGTTGCGAGACAGGCTTGTATGTGGGATAAGTGATGACCGCATACAAAGAAGATTATTGTCAGAGACTAATCTCACATTTGAAAGTGCCCTGTTTATAGCACAAGCAATGGAGACTGCCAATAAAAATGTGCAGGATTTACAAGTTAAGACAGCAGCCATGTCTTGTAATGCAGTGAGGACTGGTAGAGCTGAGAGCATGGGGCAGAAGAGACAGAGCAAGGGAAGAGCAGAAATGGATAAAGGTTGTTATCAATGTAAAGGGAAAACATGCACCTGAAGACTGTCGGTTCAAAAAGGAAAAATGTCATGCACATGGGATGACTGGACATATAGCTTGAGCCTGTCGAAATAAGAAACAGTCAACGGGTGAAAAGAGAACTGAGTAAAAAGTTAATTATTGTTCTCCCAGAGTTGCAGCGGGGAGCAATGAAGAAGAAAAAACATTGTCCCTATACAGCATTCTGGGCGAGGATGAAGAGGAAGGGGTGCCACCCTATAAGGTACGAATGATTCTAAATGGTGAACCAATTACCTTTGAAGTGGATACCAGATGTGAACTCACCCTATTGAATATGAAAACCGTCAAAAAAAAAGGTAAAAAATGCTCCTCCTTTAAAGAAAACCAGACTGAAAATGAGAACATATACAAAACAAAAGATAAAGGTTCTCGGAAAAACATATGTGAAAGTTAATTACAACCAGCAAGAAAGGATATTGCCCATCATAGTAGTGAAAGGAACTGGTCCAAACTTACTGGGAAGATGGTGGCTAAAGCACTTTAAGTGGACTGGGCTGAAATAAGGCATGGGGAACACCAGGCACTGACTTCAACACTGGACCAGGTGCACACTGCACACCAATCACAGCCCTTCACACTGGAAGAGGTGCTACAGAAGCATGAGGAAGTAATTAAAAATGAATTGGGAACTTTAAAAAGGTTTTAAAGCTACTATTCATGTACCTGATGGTGCTATACCACGTTATTATAGACCCAGATCTGTCCCTTATCCCATGAAGCCTAAAATTGATGCTGAAATTGAAAGGCTGTTAAAAGAAAATGTCATTATGCCAGTAAAGTATTCACAATAGACAGCACCTGTGGTTCCTTTGTTAAAGCGGCATGGTACATGTAGACTGTGTGGCGATTACAAAATGACTGTAAACAGAGTCTCCACTCTAGAACAATACCCTATACCAAAAATATAGGATGTATTGGCTGTATTAGCTGAGGGAAAACAGTTCACAAAACTGGATATGAGTCACACATACCAGCAAATACAAAGGGATGATCAGTCTAAGAAGTATTTAACAATCAATACTCACCGAGGAATGTTTACATACAACAGGTTACCATTCGGTGTATCCTCAGCTCCTGCAGTATTCCAGAGAACAATGGAGGGGGTGATCCAAGGAGTACCCCGTGTGGCGGTGTATCTAGATGACATTCTGGTCACCAGGAAAACGAAAAAAATGCGTTGATGTTCCAAATCCTTCATCAGTGACAGAGCTTAAAGCATACCTGGGTTTGTTGAATTATTATAACCATTTCCTTCCAAATCTCTCCACATTTCTAGCCCCGTTACATCAGCTGCTGAGGAAAGGAGTGAGTTGGAGTTGGGGTGCCCATCAAGAGGAATCGTTCCAGAGGTCAAAAGACTTATTGAAGTCGGCTGATGTGTTGGTACATTATTCTGGGGAGAGAGCTTTAAAGTTTGCCTGTGATGCCTCACCACATGGGGTAGGGGCAGTATTGTTTCACATCATGGAAGCTGGAACAGAAAAACCAATTGGTTTTGTATCTCGCACCTTGGCACCAGCAGAGAAGAAATACTCACAGTTAGATAAAGAAGGGTTGGCTGTGATTTTTGGAATAAAGAGGTTCCATAAATACCTCTATGGCCAAAAGTTTACAATTGAAACTGATCACAAGCCTCTTATTTCACTGTTCAATGAAACCAAACCTGTTCCTCAGATGGTGTGTCCACATGTTCAATGTTGGGCTGTGTGGCTCAGAGCGTATGAGTATCACATTGTTTACAAGCCTGGGAGACAGCATATAAATGCAGACGCCCTCAGTAGACTTCCACTGCTCAAAATGGGGCCTGCGGAGGAAGAGGAGGAGATGGTGCTGATGATGGATACAATGGATGCAGCACCTGTGACCACAGAACAAGTAAGACATTGGACTGCTAAAGATGTGGCACTGACATGAGCATGTGCTAAAAGGTTGGCCTTCTACAGTGCAGCCTGTATTTATGCCTTATTTTTCTCGTCGCTCAGAGTTGAGTGTACGAGATGGATATGTTCTGTGGGGGGCTCAAGTCATTGTTCCTAAAAAAGGACGTAAAATGCTACTAAAGTTGCTGCATCAGTCCCACCCAGGGATGTCTAGGATGAAGAGATTGGCTCGTTCGTACATCTGGTGGCCACAGATGGATGAAGATGTTGAGAGGGATGTATACCAGTGTGCTGCATGTCAACAGAATAGCATGTCTCGCTCAACAGCTCCCTTACATCCCTGGGAATGGCCATAAAAACCCTGGACTCGACTCCATGTGGACTATGCAGGTCCATTGTTCAGCAAGATGTTTCTGGTGCTGGTGGATTCGCATTCTAAGTGTCTATCCGGTGAAAACAGCAACCTCTCATGGCACCATTGAAAGGCTGAGACAAAGCTTCAGTGTCCATGGTCTACCACAGATGTTGGTGAGTGACAATGCTACATGCTTCACAAGTGCAGTGTTTGCTAATTTTATGTCTAAAAATGGAATAAAGCATGTAACTTCAGCCCCTTTCCATCCATCATTTAATGGATTGGCAAAAAGAGCAGTCTGGACTTTTAAGGAGGGGATGAAAAGGATGCAAGGAGGAAGTGAGAGTTTGGAAACAAAAGTATGCAGATTCCTGTTCAGCTACAGAATCTCTCCACACTCTACCATGGGTCTGTCTCCTGCAGAAATGCTGATGTCACGGAGACCAAGGTCTGCCTTTGATTTTTTAGTCCCAAACTTACAGGCTAAAGTAGAAAAAAAACAGTGGGAACAGAAAGTTAATCATTACAAGCGCTCCAAATCCAAATGTTTTGCACGAGGAGATCCAGTTTTTACAAGAAACTATGAACACATTCCCAAATGGATTCCTGGAACAATTGAATGCTGCACCAATCTGCTATCGTGTACTGCTCTCATTGTAAATGGACATGTCATTAGGTGACATGTCGATCAAATCAGGAAGGGTGACGGTCCTGATATTCATTCAAGTATACCTCAGGATGTGAGTATCCCACCATTGGAGATGCAAGAACCAGTGCCGTTCCCTGAGGTCCAGGCCTCAGACTCTCCAAGCCTTGTGGAAGAACCTGTGACCCACCTTTGCTGGGAAGTGAGACACCACCGATCTCGCAGGAATCGACACCAACACCCTTGTGGCGCGTTCATACCAAACGCATCGAAATGAGCAGGTTTACATTCACAATACATAGTGGAAGCGTTTCTAGGGAACTTTTCTCCATTCACCCACACTTCTCTATAGTCCTCTAATATCACAGTGCACACACTGAGTCACACCAAAATACATCCGACCGGAAACATCGCCTTCTCAACACAATAATGTTCCCCACCACTTCACAGTCACTGGGTGAATTATGAACGCAACTGATTGCCACAATATCATCCATTGTATGAACACCACTGGCAACGGAGAAGCCCCTCCATCCGACGCATGTGTCGAGCACCTTCGACACTGATGACAAGCGTCTGAATTCAATGAGCACAAGCATCCAACTATGAGCGTAAGGCACGATTTTGACGTCCGAAACGCGTTTGATGTGAAAGTACCATAAAGGCGATCTACTAGAGAGAGGCACCCTCCTGATTATTGTAGGAGTTAATTAATGAATAAAGTGATTAATTAAAATAAAGTGCTATAAACTATTATCTGCTCTGCAGATACTGCTACTGATGATAACATTTGGTTAAAGGCAAAATTGAAACCAAAATCTAACTGATAAAGAGTTGAAGTGAAGTTGATTTAATTTTGGAAACACTGCTTAACTTGTTTTATGTTCTCTTGCAGTGAGTGTTGTCTGCAGACCTGAGAAGGGAGGGATGTAGTAGCCTGGGACTTGATGGGTATCTAGAGGGAGCCCTAGGCTCCATCTTGAGTTAGCCTGACAGGAAGTAATAAAGAGCAAAAACTGCTCATGTCACTCTCTCTGTCTGAGGCAGTGTTACCATGTGCAAGTAAAAGCCATTGCAAGTTATCTGTGTTCTCCTGCGTCTTCCATGGGTTTTTTGGGCTACAATGTTACAATAACGCTGAATGGAAAATATGTCTCTTGGTAGTCTATTATTAATTTTTCATTGGTTTACTTTTGTTCACTGTATGACTACCGCAATTAATCGCGCTATGAAGGAGGAAGGGGGAGTTTCCAGTGGGAAGCCCTCCGATAGTGTTTTGTAAGCTGAATGCTGATTCGCTGGTCCACAAACGCAATTAAACCAGGGTCACATTTCATCTGTGTATTTGGTTTTGTACTTGTAAGAGAAAAGTTCTCACACGCACACAAAGTCAATTTTGCAGACACAAAATGGTTTTTACAGTTGTAAATATTTTTCACACACACACAAAAGGTATTTTGCAGACAAAAAAACGTCTTTAACAAATACAAATAAGTTTTTCACACACTGATTTTTATTGTGCGCATACAAAATCTTTATGACCCTAATTTGATCCCATAGATTAGGTTGGCTCTAGATTATGGGAGTATTGTGTATGGCGATGCGTCAAAAATAGTATAAAGCAGACTCGCAAGCCAATCCCTGCATTATCTATGGAAATGGGAGAAATGGCTCTTTGGATAAGGCGTAAAAAGTTAGGGATACAGTAGTGGACAAGGATTTTTGGGAGTGCTCAAACATTTGCAGCTAGATATTTACAATTTGAGTGCGCCGCGGTGCACTCCGGTTGAACGAATGTGACGTCACGAGACAGAGCAGTTCTCAAGATATTTATATAATCACGCGAGAACGCAGTTAAATGTATGTGTTATAAACGCAACAATAAACAGATAAACAGGCCAGTGTTCCTAACGAAGGAGAACAAGAAGGTTGGACTCTCTGGATTTGTCATAGCCACATTTTTTATCAACAGCCAACAGAAAAGAGATAAAACTGCACCAGTAAAACATGAACTAAATCAAAGTTGCTGCAGTTTACAGTGCATTTACAGTATGAGAGGAATCAAGATAGTGGATGTGAATTTGTTTTTACACATTATGACGTTTTGGTGATGTATTTACTTGAAATATAATCTGAAGTGTTTTATTTTGAAAACAAACGTAATATTTTATTGCGGAGTACGTGCTTAAATTCCTGTTTAGCTTCATTTGCTCTGTGCTGATTGATGCGTCGTGCTCCGGTGTCTGCCAGAAATAGAAGCCCTGCGTATATGTGGCGGAGGGCACCGGACCGCATCTGGGAAGGAGCTGACACGCACCGCAGCGGACCCGGTGGAAATTAACACATAGAATAAATTGGAAACCTATCAGCTCGGGTGACGCGGCGGTGACGTAACGCAGCGGAGCCGCATCCAGTGGAAATTGGGGGTCAGTCGAAGGGCAGGGTTTGGGTTCTACTTCGAACAGCCTGATCTTAAGTTTAGTTTCCGAACGTTGAATTAAACTTCTGTTTTTACTACAGTATTGCTGGCAACCCTTTGTTCCTTGAAGTGGGTGGAGGGGAAAAAGCCTGATAAGGCTGTCTTATGCTCAGACTCTGCAGCAGCACTGGAGGCCCTAAGAGCCGCTAGAAATAAAGCTCGTCCTGATATAGTGATGGAAATCTTAAGTTTTGTGTCCAAAATAGGGTTAGAGTCAGAGGTTACATTCTGCTGAGTTCCAGAGCATTCTGGGATTGAAGGTAACAAGAAGGCGGTCTTGAAAAGGAAACTTTAAAGAATGCAGTAGACATTCACAAGCCCCTGGTGAGGGTGGAGCTTAAGGCCTTTATTAATGAAGGTTTAGTAAAGGAGTGAAAAAGAGAGGAAATGAAGAGACTATTTTACAATCCAGTCCAAAGGAGGAATTGTTTTTCTTTTTTTCTGCACATGCTGTCAAAGGTCAACACTACAAGAAGTGCAATTACTATGAGACAGCAATGCATGTTTTGTTATTGTATTAAAATAAATTGATTTGTTCTATTGCTTAATTGTGACCATCACCAGCCCTCCCTAAGGAAGGGTAAGAAATATTTTATTATAGGGAGGATATAAAAAGGGAGCGCAGTGTTACACCTAAGTGGAGGGGGAGGGGGAAGGGAGCAGGGAGGAGAGACTCAAGATAGAAAATAAAAAGGGTGGGGAAGAATAGATTGTTATACAGTGAGGGTGAGATGTGAAGTTGTAGAATATATTGTGCTTATTATGTTGTGTAATCAAGGCAGTATAGTGACAAGTGTGAAGCTTAGCTATAATGGTGGTGGCTGTGGACAGGGGGAATGAGTGAGTGGTAGTACTTAAAGGTATTTGGGATTAACGTGTCTAAAGTTAAGCCCAGTATGAGTTTTATCCCACATCCCAAGGCGTGCCAGTGCATCGTATACCAGTATATGTGCAAAAACCGTTACCGCAAACCCAGGAACTGCCCCGGGCCCGCAGATGCAGCCAGGCCAGCAGAAAGAGTGGGGGCCAGGGATCCCCAGGCCACCCCCCCACGGCCGAGCAACCCCCCAGATCCCAGGCCGAGAGGCAGCCACCGCCCCCCACACACACATCCGAGGAAGCCCCAAGCAGCCGAGCACCCAGCGCATCCCCCCACTCACCCACACCCAAGCACCCAAACCCCGAGGGGAGGGCCCAGGGAGCCCCCCGCCCGAGACCCCAGCAGAGGAGCCAAGGCTCACGCCCAGCAACCGTGGCTCAGGTGGTAGAGGGTCGTCTTCTGATCGAGAGGTTGGGGGTTCGATCCCAGTACCTGACTATGTGTTGAAGTGTCCTTGGGCAAGACACTGAACCCTAAGTTGCTCCCAGTGGTTGACTAGCGCCTTGCATGGCAGTTCTGTCCCACTGGTGTGTGAATGAGTTGATATGTAAAGCGCTTTGAGACTGCTTCAGTGTGGTGATAAAGCGCTATATAAAATCAAGTCCATTTACCATTTACCAGCAGACAGCCAGAGCCGCGCCGAACGGGCAGCCAGCGGGCGAGAGCAATGCCCCCAGGGACGGCAACCACGCCCACAGTCGTCGAGGGCACCAAGGGGATGCTGCAAGTTGCCCCACCGGCCCCCAGGCACACCGACCAAGCACGCCAGATCGCCTTTCCTTGATGCCGCCCACGCAATGAGCCCTAGACAGCTCTCCCCACCCCCCCACCAAAGGGCCCAGCCACACCGCAGAGCCCGGCTCACAGGGCGCCGCCCAAGCCGGGGCCACCCGGCGCCGCACTCACAGGCATGGCAGGCCACGGCCCACACCACCCGCCCCGGAAGACCCGGGCCAGGAGAGGCCCAGCCAGCTGGCCAGGCCCGCCGGACCTCAGGGGCACCACTGGAGAACAGGGAACCCCCCACTCCATCCCACAAACAGGCCACAACCCAGCAAGACCGCACAGCCCCAGATGGTGCAAGAACAGCAGCCTAGGCCCCGCCCCCCACCAGACAGCGCAAGCCACGGGGCAATGCCCTCTTGGCGCAAGAGCGACTGGCGGCCGCCACCGCGGGAGAGAGGCACCCCAACGGCACACAACTGATGTGAGGCAGCAGCCCCCAGCAAAAGGCGCAGAACCCACCCACCGGCCAGCCCGCAGATAGCAGGACAGCAGGACAGCAAAGCGCACCACCCCGGAGTGCCAAGCACCCCCCGGCGCAGACGGCAGCACCCCCAGCGCGCCCACCCACACGCCGCGAGACGCGCCCCCAAGTCAACCAGGAGACGAGACAAGCACCAAGCCCCACCCGTGGAGGAGGGGCACCCCCACGCCCCACCAGGCCGGCACCGCCTGGAGAGACCCCGCAAAGAGAGCCCCCAGCAACACCCCTCCACGCCCCCAGAGACCCACCGCCCGACCGCACCCTCCTGATCCCCACACGGCGGCCCAGCCATCAACAGAGGGGATGGGCCCCCACCCGACAGGCCCAAATGTGTGAAGTTACACACCACCCTGTTATGGTGCCTCTCCATTCCCCAATCCCTATCCCCTGAGTGAATGTATGTGTTTAGTGAATGTATGAAGTGCTATTAAACAAGGGTGGATGGAGGGGAGCGGTGCTCCCCCTCCAGCCTATGTGTATACATGTGTATGTGGTGCAATAGCTCCGGAGGGTGGAAGTGGTGGTCCCACCCTCCGGGGGGTGGTGTGTTGAGGTGTAATTAAAATTGGAGGGATTAGTAGGGCAGCCAGAGGTGGGAGTGCCGCCCCCGTGCCACTACTTAGTAGCACAGGCGGTGGCCCCCTCCACCCCCAGCCAGACCAGCTGGGATTGTGTGATGTGAAGTGTCCATGTCAGAGGCCTCTCCGGTAGGAGCCCGGCCCGTCCGCATGGCGGGCCACCGGAGAGGGTAGATGGTGCAGACGGGCACTGCGGGCCACCAACCACTCAAGCAGGGCCACCCCGCCAGCCACGGATCGATAGGCAGGCAAACCCATGCACCCCCAGTCAGGCACCGCAACTGCTCACCAACGTTGCCAGCAGAGCCCCCCCCCCCTGGAGGCCACCCCCAGTCACCCATGCGCCGACATGAGACACCCCCGACGCCAGCAGAGCCTGGAGGACAGTGGGCCACAGCCACCAGCCCCACCCTGCCCAAGGTGGCGCGGCACCTTGCTGAACCGCGGCCAGTTCTTGGACAGACGGCAGGGGCGTGCACCCCAAGACGCCGAACCCAAAGACCCACCCCCTGGACACCCCCGCCCAGATACGGCACCCACGCCCCCAGCCAGCAGACCAACCACTCCCGACACGGATCTGCCAGGACAGGAGCCACCGGCCGCGCCCCCACACACACCTACCCAGCACGACCCAGGGGGGCCCCAGCACGGGCGAGGCCCCACAAGTCATCCTTCCCTCCCCCTGAACCTACACCGGCCGGCCCCTGTGGCCCCCAAGTGAGCCCCCCCAAGAGCAGCCACCCCCACCCCAGACCCCCCGTCCCGAAGCCATGAACCCCACCACCCCAGGCCCCACAGAGATGCACTGTTTGATGAATAGTTTGTTGAACTCAGCACTAAATGAACTGCGGGAGCAGCAGCGGCGCTGTTGGATGTCACATCCAACACTGTAGACCCTGCAGGTGCAGGTGAGCTGTGCACGGTAGGTGCGTGTACTGCACGCACATCCCGTATATCCACAGCTTTCTCATTATTAATCTCTGATCAATGAATGGACATAACGTATTAAAGTGGTATTAAAAAAAAAAAAAGTATAACAGAAGTCTGACTCCTTTTTCCTTTTGTAGATCTTTATTGAGTGTTTTAACGCATCACTAAATGACTTATTTCAAAATGATTATGTGGTTTCATGAGAGTGAGTCAGCAGATGAAGCCTGGTCGGACCAGGTTTGACCCACGGACTGTGTTACTATGGTAACCAAGATATTTTCTCGTTGATGAAATGGCCGTTCCAGTTAGAACCCGGCTTAACTAAGCCGGACTCTCAGGTTAAACCTGGACTTCACCCTGAGCTGGGTTTGATGATTTCCAAGGCTGTGCTGCAGTGCCTGCATGACACTGGAACATATGGGAAGATCAGGGGTCCCCAACTAAATTGGCAAGAGGTCCACTAACCCGATCAGCCCAGTCGACGAGGGTCCGGACATCCAAAAACACCCAACAATAATTCAGTTTTCTGTCCTTTTATTAAATTGTTACTTTGTCAACAAGTTGACAATAAAACTATCTTTATCTTTAAATTTATTCAACTGATTTTGTTGAAATTCATTCAAGTATGTTATTTCCTTTTAGTACAAATAAAACCTTTCAACATTAATAACAGCAACAGGAAGCATAAAAATAAATACTGAATGTCTTAATACATTAGGTGCAAATGAATTACCATCATAACCCCTCAGAAAAAAAATACATTCAGTGTTGTGAACAGCTGCTAATGCACATAAACTTGCAAACATTGTATTTCAAAAGTGCAAATAGGAAACAAATGTTGCACCTCATAATGCATTATATATAAAAATGTAAAACAATACTTCTGTTAGTGCAACAAAAAAAAGTTAACATTTTGTAAACAAGCAAGTTTGTGAACTCTCTTAAATCAAAAGGAATGGAGTCAAAGCAATTCTCAGACATGTATGCACATGTAATGGTCAGTTGTGAGCGGTACTTATTCTTAATGATGTTTAGTGTAGAAAAGGCTATAGGTAGAGCCAAACAATGTTAATGTGTACACTGCCACTTTATTAAGTACAGGAAACTTTGCCTTTGGCACAGTCTGCAGCCAAAATGGATTCACATTGCTCTCTTAACACTACATCAGTCAGAAAATCTAATAGCTCCAATTGAAGGGCCTGTGCATTAGACCATTTGTACACATGCATTGCCTCCTTTCAGAAATAGATAACATTCTTAACAAAAAATGGACTCCTTACAAAAAGCATCAGCTGATCTCCCAATGTAAAGCCATCAAAATGAGCCCTAAAGTTTTCAATCAACTTTTGGATGAAGTCAGAATGAGCAGTGACATTGCTCTCCTGTATCTTCTTCAGTGAAGGAAAATGTGTACAGTCCTGATCAAGATCCATTTTCAGAATGTCCAGTTTCCTCTGAAAAGACTGGACAGCAGCCACCAAGTCACACACAGAATTGTCTTTCCCTTGAAGTTTCAGGTTGAGGTCATTTAAGTGCCCTGTGATGTCAACCAGAAAGGCCAGTGTGTTCATGTTACTTTCCTCTTCTAAAAAGTGCAAAAACATCTGAGACTTGTGACTCTTTTGTTGCACAAGGAAATCTTTAATTTCATTTCTTATCTTCCAAAAGCGTGCCAGCACTTTTCCTTTACTCAACCATCTGATACTGGAGTGCAAGAGCAGGTCATTGGCAGGAGCATCTACTTCTGCTAAGAACTCCCTGAGCAGACGAGATGAGCTGATGAAGCCCTAAGAAAGTTAACTAGTTTGGTGATGGTGTTCATAGCTTCTGCATGGTGCTCTGTAAAATGTTGAGCAGAGAACAGACGTGTGGATAATGCAGTGATATGACAAGAGCTCTGGGTTGTCCTCTTTTAGTAGACTGACTGCACCCTTTTCTCTTCCCATCATAGACGGTGCCCCATCAGTGGTGATGGAGACAAATTTTTTTACATCAATTCTCCTCTGTCAGCATTTACTTTATGGCCAAATATACAGTATGTCCTCTCCCCTGGTATGCGTTTTCAAAGCTGTGACTCCTAAAATGTCCTCTGCAAATATTTTAGTTTCTTGATGATAGAATCGGACATACACCAGAGCGTTGTCACTCACGTCAGTTGATTCATCAGCAGCTAACACAATGCACGGGGCACTTTGAATGGCGCTGTCAAGCTGGGACTGCACATCCTCCGACAGTAGCTCAGCTCTTCTAGTTGTTGTTGTGGATGATAAGGGAGTCTGACGAACCTTTTGTTTTAGCTGCTGTCCTTCTTTACACTTAAACAGCGTGTCTGCCATCGCCTCCATACACTCTTTCACCATTCCGGAGTCAGTAAAAGGCTTTTTATGTTTGCCCAAAATCCATTGTACATGAAGTGAGCACTCGTAGGCTTGTTGCTGTGCTGTAAGGGACTGCACTATTACCCGTGTTGCATGCTAATACTGTCTTTTCAGCTCACCAATTTTCCTCGTCCTCGCGGGTGATCCTAGCTTGTAATTTTCGTTGAAAGTTTTGTCTTGTCTCGAAATGCTGCTTGATGTTTCCACTTTTAACAAGAGCAAAAGACTCAACAAATAAATACTCGGTGAAGGCAAAATGAAAGCATACGCCTCAGTCCACTCATCTCGAAAGATGCGGTTTTCTGAGTCCACTTTTCTAATTTTTGACAATGCCATAATCCATTCACGTATCTCATAGTAATGTGTATACAAGCCAAAAAGTGATCTCTCCAGACCCCGGCTCTTGCAAAGGACCCAACACTGACATAGCTGCCCTCGCGCACGCCTGTTCAAAAATAACTTTCGATAAAATTTAATTTATATATTTTATTTCAGTACTTTTAAACAAAAATGTTTGGAGGTCCGGATAAAAAGGTCTTGGGGTCCAGACCTGGACCCCGGTCCTCCAGTTGGGGACCGCTGAGTCGCTAAAATAAAGACCAGTGGGGGGCAGTAATACGCCTTGTGGCGTCTACTCTGCCGTAAATACGAAAGAGGACGAAGAAGAGGAAGCGGAAGAAGGACGCCCTGAAAGTTGCACGTTAGCTGTCTTTTCTTCATGCTGCGTGTCTTGTAAGTAACAAAATCCATCTTTTCTATAGCTAAATAACAGGGTAGGTGAATAATTATAGGGCTCTCGATTAAATATCTAGTTGTTTTAAAGCTGGATAATGCCCCGTTTGCTAACACTATTAGCAGGAACTGCTTGTGTTTACTCGCGTGAAGTTGGAAGTTTGTTTTTGTGGATTTTGTGTCAAACACTGCTTACGTGTAAGAGGAGGTTGCTTGTGTTGCTGTTTTACTCAGCTCCGTTTATTGCAAGGGAACGTAACAAACCCATATGCTGTGTAATAGGCCGTGGATATTGATACAGAAATGTATCAATAGCAAACATATCAATAGAGTTAGAGTCTATGCATACGCAGCGCCCCTCATTGGCTAGTTTAGATCACGTGATAGGTGCACCACGTGACTTAAATTTCCGTCAGTTTTATTTTAAATAATTTATTTTGAGCTACCTTTTTATTTCAGCCCTAACCCAGGAAATACCCTAAAATGTTATTTTTTTCGTATATGTATTTTTAAAGGTTGAATTTGCCGTGTTAAATATGTTATAATGAAAAAAATGTATATGACAAAAGTGAGATTCAAACCCACGGCAGCAGAAGGAAGAATCCTTGAGTCAGGCGCCTTAGACCACTTCGCCATCCTGCCACGGTGAAAACACAGGCATATTACGCGTATGTAGAAAAGGTCTGGAAAACGTACTCAGCCTCGTTTCCGTATCAGTAGACACTTACGTATTTATAACCTACGGGCCTGCACAGTATACACAAGTACTATTTACCTGGGGTACCAAACCACTGGATTATATACGCATGTTGTGTTTGTAGGGACTTTTTAAAATGTGATGTGATGACACAGGACTAAGTTCATGTGCACAGGACTAAGACAGTGTCTAAGACTGCCACTTTAGACATCATTAGAGCAAACTACAGTACAGTAATAAGATGATCACATACTTAGACAAAAAATAAAATGTACCAAACCCCCCCAAAAATTTATATTATTATTAATCATTTGAATTGAGAGCTTCTTTTAACTGTGATTGCCTTCCTGTTTGTGTTTTTCAGTCAGGATGGATCAGAAAATCCCATACGAGGACTACCAGCTCCCTGTGGTGTTCCTGCCCTCCTATGAGAACCCTCCTGCTTGGATACCCCCTCGAGAGGTGTGCCACATCTCAGCACTACTGCAACCTGATAAAAAGCATAATATGAAATTCAAAGTTCATCATCATTTTTTTGTTACATTTAAGTATTGTTGTAAATGTGTTACAGTGGTAAAGATTTTCTATATTGAGGGTTTTTCACCTGCGTCAGGTTCTGGGCAGTAAGCTGAACGTGCGGCCATATTGGAGGCACTCAGAGGAAAACACTGCGATGGATAAATGTTCAAAACTACAGAAAAGCTCCTCAAAATGCATTCTGGATGCAGGAAAAGTTAGGGATTTTTGGTGGTGTAGATCCATATGAGTTGGCTCCCTCATCTTGGATCAATGATGACCTGGAGAGTCTTCCATCTATTATGTATCCTGATATGGTAAACTACCTGCTTTTAACTCTAACCCAATCTGGGTCATCCTTTTTTATAAAGGTCAGACCTTTTACCTGGAATACAATGAGAAATACAGCACATTTAGCCCAACATTTTAAGAACTGTGTTGCTACTGTAGCAGGCTATTAAATGTGATTATATTAGTCAATAATGCCACATGCAGTAGCTTGATATGAATTATATTATCATCACACTAGAAAATTAGTTAAGAGCCGCTGCTATCAACAATTCACTTACCTGACAAGAAATGGGCTAAACAAATTTCATTGTTCAAAGTTTTGCCTCGTAGATCCTGGTTTAGCTTCGCTAACCTCAAGCACCTTCTTTTCCACTGATAAATTTTGACATTGTTCTCCCTGATTTGTTATAACTTTTGGCAGTCTATAAAACTCCAAATGTTTTTCACGGTCTGACCGATCGGTACAGCCAAAAACACGGCAATAATTCACCATTTCCTTTCGTTAAACGTTTGGGATCTGCTTTGTTTACCTGCTGAGTACTTCCAATATGGTGACTTCCAGTTTGATGACACACCGTCAAAACCCTCTATTCCATTTTCTTATTAGACAGATGAAAGTTGTTTTTAAACAAGTAAATAAATAATGCAAATGTCTTTAAGTTTTTGTTTTTAGCAGCCTCCTTGCTGCTTTCTTCTCATTACCCAGCTATGCATGAGGCCTGGAAACAAACCACTTAATACAATCAGGGCTGTTATAGCAAAATGATAACTTAACCATGCAGGGCAGCAGCCCTTAAGGACAAAAAGATTTGCAACCAAAGTCTGTGATCACTAGGGCTGGGCAATATATCGAGATTCAAGATATATTGAGTTTTCTATTTTAGCAAGAAAACCACTATCGCCTATATCGGAATATATCTTTTTTCTTTACTTGTTTTTATTCTTGCAATCACACAGAACAAATAACATCATACGATTTAATATTATTCTTAGAGTACAGTCAAATAGTGTCCTCCTTTACAATTGTTCCATATTTCTGAGATATATATATTTATAGCTTATTTTATATTCAAATACTTGTTTTAGGAGTTGCTGTTTTCGTTACTTCTCAGAACCGCATAGAAAGCACATGGATTTCTACGTGCGTCGTGATCCAGATCTTCTCCTAAACAAGCCACACTGGCATTTTTCATCAGCAAATTTAACCCAGAATTGCCATTCTGGTAAGACTTTGAGTTAAAAATATTTAGTGTGTATGGCCATTTTGAGAAAGAATATGAGTTTTGGTCCATATCGCCCAACCCTTGTGATCACAGTATTCCTCAGAGGTTCTTGCTTTTCCTGACATTTTGACCCCTGCATTTTGGGGCCCAGAGCTGATTCTCATTCTTTTTTTGTTGGTTTTTCAGCGAGTTCATCACCCCAACTACAACAATGAGCTCACTCAGTTCTTACCTCGCACAGTTGTACTGAAGAAACCTCCTGGAGCTCAGCTGGGTTTCAACATCCGTGGGGGCAAGGCATCACAGTTAGGCATCTTTATATCCAAGGTGTGTGAGCGCAACCTATGCTTTGTTGACAGCATATGTTGTTGATTAACTATGAGTTTAATTGTTCTTGTTTTTTATCATTGGAAGGTGGTCCCTGACTCAGATGCTCACAGAGCGGGGCTGCAGGAGGGAGACCAAGTTCTGTCTGTGAACGAGGTTGATTTCCAGGATATAGAACACTCACGAGTAAGTCTGTGGCTGTTATCAGATTTACTCTACATTTCTATGAGTTCAAATATATTCTACTATGATCAATTGGAAGGATCTATCAAACCTAGCTTTTAGCTTTATGCTACAAATCTAGATTACCTATTATCGCGCTAACTTCTGGGATTTAATCAGTGTGTGCTGTCTTAATCACTATGTCAATTAATGCTGAACAGCTAACCTGCTCGCGACCAGGTTTTTCTCTGGCTTGGGTGTTAGCGAGTGCTAAAGCCCAGCCTCCTGACCAATCAGATCTCTTAGAAAACGACCATGCCCATTGATAGATGATCCTGGTTGGTGCAGTTCTGACAGCTGTGTCAGCAGCTTCCTGCCTGAGTTTTCTCATTCCTGCCTTTTCTGTAACAACAGGGTTGTCTTTGGTCTGAATTATGGATTTTAATTGTTCATCATTTTAAACTTCAGCAACCTGGTCGGTACCAAGTTATGAAATGGATCAGATCTGAGCAAGTATAAAATCGCCGCCCCCTGCTGTGCGCTGCACTACTTCACTGTTGCTCTTCACTGTCATAATGGTTTTATATTCATTATATTTGTTTAAGATGATAAGCTGTTCCTCCATTCATTGTAAAGACGCTCAGTCTGCCATTTCGCTCCATTGATTGGTCAAACGCTGCAATCTCCACCCCTTTCATGTGCAAGCGCACGTAGTGAGGCTGGAAATGCTTTGCTTAAATTAGCGTGTTGTGTTCATAGGTGATTGACGTTCGTAAGACTGCTCCTGTCTGACAGGGAATGTTTGGTTAGTTGAAGCTAGCTAACGGAGATTAATCTAATCTAGATTCGTAACATAGGTCCAAAGGGTTTTAGACTTGAGGAGGAAACCTACCCATTACAAGGGAGAACATGTAAACTCTGTTGGGATAACTGAGGTGGAATCGAACCCATAATATAATGCTAAGCAGCGACTTCTTTACTGAAGGCTTGACAATGGCCACATTTACATGGGAGCTTTATTCCTCTTTAAAGCAGAATAAAAGTTAATTCCTCTTTAAACTGACCTTGTAAACACTTAATAACTAATGCTAATTTAATTCCGAATTAAATTTAAATCTGAATTAAGTGGCTGGTTTATTCCGAATTAGATAATTTGCCTTTCTTGTAAACACTTAACTTGCTTAATTCAGCTTTAAGTTAATTTGGGTCATTCTGCGCTTGCGTGACTTGCTGCGATGACACGCTGGTGACAACATAATCCAAGATGGCGGTGGCCCGGACTCCAGTCGAGACTAATAAGAGCCTTAAAAGACATGGATATAATGAAAAAAGTTCCTGGACGGAAGCATAAACATCCAGACTTTCACACGGACTTATTAAACACACACGGACCTCAGTAAACAGAACAGGCTTCACTGGACGGCTGGCACTAGGACCCGAAGGCGCAGTAAATGCGGCCCCATACGACATGTACAGTCTGTAATATCATTGTACCAGTTGTTAGAGCTACTATCTTTACCAGGGAGCAACTATTTATTTTTGGTGATTGTTTTCTGGAGTTTGTTACGGCTGAATTTACGGTTGACCTCATTTGGAGACATGATTTATTGCTCTGGTTGAATGATGGAGTCCAGGCAGAGCATTGATGGTTTTATAAAAAAGATTTATTATAAGATAAAATAAAAAGGAGTAAAGAAGAAGCTTCCATCCTGACAGAATGAAAAACAAAGGCTGGTGGCAAAGCAAAAATGCAAAACCCGTTCAAGACCCGTTCCAACAGTTTCAAATCTTAAGCTTTTTATACAGATAAGAGCAAAGTTCCACTCTGGGGTAAGGAGGAGGGGAGAGTCAGATGCCCAAAGATTTGAGGATGATGAAGACGTATATGTTATGAAGAAGATGTGGCGCCACTCTTATCTCCTTGATAGTGTGTGATGCATGCGAGCAGAGACTCTGGCCTTGGCTCTGTGCACTGAGTACGCTCTGTACTGTTTAATCATGATTCAGTTGTTCAAAAGAGTAATGGAGTCATCATGTATTAAAACATGACAAATTGTACACATGAACATACATTTGACGATATGATGATGAATATAAAAATGACCATAACAAGTTTTACTGGGTTTTTTTTTTTTTTTTTTTCACCAGTGATTAGTGCCAATCTCTTCCGCTCTGTGGTCCAAACTGAAATTGCCTGTTATTGTGGAGCTGCTGCTTCAAAACTGCAATCAAAATAATCAAATGTTGAAAACAGTTCTCATGTGTGGTCTTCTGTTATAGCCAACAATGAAAGGTTTGTTGTGTGTTTTCCCTGATAGACGTGATACGTCACGTTCGCCCCCTGTCCAATCAGAACCCTTTCGAACCCCCAAACCTAAAGCGGAATTGAATAAAGCCGAATAAATCGGTTTTCCATGTAAACCTCAACTCGGGAATGACTATTTCCATGTAAACATGAAGCAGAACACTTTAATTCTGAATGATTTAATTCTGACTAACTAATTCCGAATTAAAAAAACATAATTCAACCATGGCCAGTGTGTCGAGCTAATGTAGATTGAGCGGAAAAACTTACTTAAGGTCAGTTTTGGATGAAAGGGATGATATTTGGCTATTTTACTCTTTAGAAGCCCAAACCAAATGGCTGATATTTTTGCCTTTGTGTATGAGATTTTAGATGACACACTTTCAGGAACAAAGCCTTTTAATTTTTTCCAATAATGGGCTGAGTTTTTGGTGAATGACATTTATCTTCCTCTTCAGGCAGTGGAGATTCTGAAGACTGCTCGAGAAATCATGATGAGAGTTCGATTTTTCCCCTACAGTAAGTCTTTTTTTACTAGGTTATGTTGTTAAGTTCACAAGTTTATCAAGCTATGTACAGCAGGGGTTTCATGTACAAAGACTTGCTTGAGAGAGGCGTATGCTTGTAAAAATTCAGATGTTTAAATCTGTCTGTAGGACTGGATTCACGCACCTATCCTTTGAACATCTGAATCAGCGCAGATGTGAGCGCACACATGTCCACTCCTATTTACATATGTAAATCATATTTAAATGAGATTGGTGCTGGGATTCCCCTCAGCATGATCAGAAAAGGCTGCGCTATTACCACCAGTAACACAGGAAAGAAGAGATTTTTCTAATTATTAGACCGACACCAACATGTAAGACGGAGATGATTAATATAGACACAGTTTGCTGAATGTTTGACTGTGGGTGTGTTAAAGCAGAACTAAGTAACTTTTTCACCTTAATAAATCCTTGTTGTAGTTCCTGTGAGGGTAAAACAAGTATTTATGGGGTGATTGGGGGGTCTTTCATCCCCCCCTGCTGTCTCTGGCCAGAAAACAGCACTTGCAACTCTCCCTGCTTCTGACCCGGTGGCAAGACATACTGCTTTACAACAGCCCAATACAAACTAATGCTAGATTGTGACCAGCCCCGTGGCTGCACACGGTTGTCTACCAATTCACTTTTCTCAAACTTGTATCATGGTGGAGCCAGCAACAAAAAGCAGAGAAGACCTTTGTCCAAGGAATGGAGCAACTCCATGCAATAACAGCTCAGCAGCAACACACAGCAATCACGTACCGTTGTCGCGGCAACAGGCATGCACACACACTTGCAACCCAATGCTCCATCAAGCAGCACACGCACAAATATCCATCCATCCTACATATACTCCCGCATCATTTATTTATTTTACTTGTCTCTCTTCCTCATACTGTTCACATGGTCACTTATGACTGTGTGTGAAAGCACCTTTAGTGTCACTGTTGTATTAAGATTTTTCAGTGATTGGTGGCTACCTTCTTTGGAGAGCAAAGGTTTGCATGTAGCTGTGGGGTGGGGCAGGCAGCGGGGGGTGTGGAGTGTTTTACGGCAGTGACATAACCAAAAGGGATCCTTAGGGGGAGCGCTAAATTGCAAGTAACTTAGTTCTGCTTTAAGAAGTGGAAAGAGGATTAAGAAAGAGACGGAAAATGCTATACTAATGTTTGTCTCTGTCCTTCATGAGCATCAAACAGGCTGTGAATGTGGCACAGTGTAAAATGCTTTAGGAAGCTTTAAAGCGCTCTATGAAAGTGAAGTTCATTTATTCATATAATGATAATAAATATACATGTATATCCGAGTCCTAATCGGGAAATAACGTCCGATTCCAATCGAGTCTGTAACCATGTGATTGGGCCCGATTTCCGATCACGTGATCGGAAATCGGGACATCCTTACTTTAAAGTCAAATATCTTGGCGCCCAAAAAAAACATGTATTCATAGACACAAAATTGGGCAGCACATTACGATAATGATATACATTTTGATTTCTTATTTCTGTCCTCTATGAACTAAACACAAAGGATATCAGTTCTACTATTGCGTGTTTTCCGTTTTGCTCGTTAAAAGTCAGCAAGCATTCCACCGCAGGACAGGGATCAAACTCCAGGACTCTCATTGCTGATCACTAGTTTTTTTTATTTATTTATTTTTTTTACTATCGTAAATGAAACGGCTTGCTTGTATACAGGGCTTTACGTTATCTTTCAATGGTCACTTGTCATATGGGGAAAGTAGGGCATCCAATAGACTTGGCAAGTTAAGATTTTGTTTTAAAAAAACCCTAACTACATTTTACTGATGTAGATGGTTAATCATTCAGTTATCATTAAGTATAAAAGTTGTACTTTTTGCAATTTGTTCAGTTGCCTTGGAAGCTCGCCAAGATGTTTGATTTAAAATCAAAACTAGCGTCGAGTTGGAAGCGGGGAGGCGCTGTAAAGCTCGCTTTAAAGATAACATATCTGCTGCTCTGGCAGCTTTCCGCAGCATGTCATTCATTGTGTGTTGTTAATGAAACACACACACTGTAGGTACAGAGACGAGAAAGTTGTTGTGATATTAACAGTAAGCACACACCTTTTGGCTCCACGTGCTGCAGCCATGAAAGGAAATAATAAATAAATAAAACTCTTGCACTTTCTGTATGTCTTGGTTCTGTCTTTGACTCAGAGTAGCATTAACACAGATTGTAATTGTTTATTTTAATATATTACAAACTTTGCAAGGAAAGTGTTGTGTGCATCTTTCAGGCCCCATTTTATGTGTGCCCAGCAGTTATAAATGGGCTGCCTGATCTTTATTTACAGTTAGAATTTTCAACAGTATGTTTGTACATTTTTTGAAATTGAACAGGGCATTTTATATTTTTTTCAATGGGATAATGTGTAAAAAAAATAGTTTTAGGAAAACAAAGAACATACTCATGTCAGATTTTCGACAATAATATAATCAAATCACACATGGTGAGGGTTTGTTGCTTTGTGCTTTTTCTTCAGACTACCAAAGACAGAAGGAACGGACGGTGCACTAGGTGGCAGTAGACATCACCAGTTTCCTAAATGCTGATTGTCCCAGGCTGTGGATGACTAACAACTTCATTACAGCTCAGTTTCACAAACACTCACATAATGTTTGTGTTTCAGGGATATTTCTGTTCAGTCATAAAACCTTCACGGTAGGTTCTTTGATACTTTACATCAGGCACGATGTAAGAGACTTTAACATACAATAACATTACAACTGAGTGGTTAATTGAATGTCAGTGATGCAGAGGATATGCCAGATGCCTCGACAAGCGCTCTAAAAGTTTATGAATCAGCTCTTATGACAGTACATGTATCTAAGAGGCATAAACAAAATACTGTCTGCAGAAATTGTACAGCCACAATTAAAAATGACATTTACTCTTAATATTAAAAAAATATATTTATATACAGAAACAATAATGTATTGAGATTAAAAAAACAAAACTGTCTTAGTTTAGAATGTACCATTCCATACAGAGTGTAGAGTTTGTGTTTACTCTTTACAGTTGTGTGTGAAAGTCAGGGCACCCCTTTAAAAACAGCATATTTTATATATTTAAAAAGTTATATTCATATTTACTGTCTCTCTGGTATATGTGAAAAAAAGACAATATTGTCAGGAAACATTAATGCATAGTTACATTTTATTTTATAAATTGAACAAAATTACAAAAATGAAAAACATAATTTTGGCATGTGCAAAAGTCAGGGCACCCTACAGCATCAGTACCTTCAGTACTTAGTAACACCCCCTCTGGCAGATATCACAGCTTGTAAAGGCTTCTTATAGCCAACAACAAGTCTCTGGATTCTATTATTTGGGATTTTTCCCCATTCTTCCTCGCAAAAGGCTTCCAGTTCTGCAATATTCCTAGGACGTCTTGCATGCACAGCTCTTTTAAGATCTACCCACAGATTTTCGATAATGTTTAAGTCGGGAGACTGTGAAGGCCATTCCAAAACCTTCAGCTTGCGTTTCTTGAAGTAGTCCATGGTGGATTTGGAGGTATGTTTAGGATCATTATCCTGTTGTAGAAGCCATCCTCTTTTCAGCTTGAGCTTTTTTACAGATGCTGTGATATTTGCCTCCAGAATTTGCTGGTATTTAATTGAATCCATTCTTCCCTCCACCCGAACAATGTTTCCTGTCCCACTGGCTGCAACACAACCCCAAAGCATGATGGATCCACCCCCATATTTAACAGTTGGCAAGGTGTTCTTTTCATGAAATGCTGCTCCTTTTTTTCTCCAAACATACCTTTGCTTATTGTGGCCAAAGAGTTCTATTTTAACTTCATCAGTCCACAGCACTTGTTTCCAAAAGTCATCAGGCTTCTGTAGATGTTCTGTTGCATATTTTTGACGTATTTTATGATGAGGTCGTAGATAAGGTTTTTTTCTACAGACTCTTCCATGAAGGTCTTGTTTGTGCAAGTATCGGCGCACAGTGGAAGGGTGCACCACCACTCCTGAGTCTGCTAAATCTTCCTGGAGGTCTTTTGAAGTCAAATGTGGGTTTTGGTTTACCTTTCTGACCAGACTACGAGCTGTTCTCTCCGAGAGTTTCCTTGGTCTTCCAGATCTCTTCTTGACCTCCACAGTTCCCCTCACCTGCCATCTCTTAATTATGCCTCGCACTGTGGAAACTGCAAGCTGAAGGTTTTGGAATGGCCTTCACAGTCTCCCGACTTAAACATTATCAAAAATCTGTGGGTAGATCTTAAAAGAGCTGTGCATGCAAGACGTCCTAGGAATATTGCAGAACTGGAAGCCTTTTGCAAGGAAGAATGGGGAAAAATCCCAAATAATAGAATCCAGAGACTTGTTGTTGGCTATAAGAAGCGTTTACAAGCTGTGATATCTGCCAGAGGGGGTGTTACTAAGTACTGAAGGTACTGATGCTGTAGGGTGCCCCAACTTTTGCACATGCCAAAATTATGTTTTTCATTTTTGTAATTTTGTTCAATTTATAAAATAAAATGTAACTATGCATTAATGTTTCCTGACAATATTGTCTTTTCTTCCCATATACCAGAGAGACAGTAAATATGAATATAACTTTTTAAATATATAAAATATGCTGTTTTTAAAGGGGTGCCCTGACTTTCGCACACAACTGTAGATCTATTGCTGTCTGCAAGACACTGAACTTTCTTTTTAACCTCTGACTTAATAAAGCAGCATGTTTTTACACTGAGGATTTAGGGTTACTCTGGTGTTTTTGTTATCAAATTGGTAAAAATAGAATTGTTTTGACCTTTGGACTTTTAGACCTACGGTGTATAAATTATGATTAAGCACAAACCCGGAAGAATCTAAACATCTATACAGCAAACAGTAGATCAAAATGTTGTCATTGGTTTTCCTGCAAAGCATTATTTTTGTTTGCTGAACTGGACCACTTGTTGCTCCACAGACTCCAAGTCTTGGTCAGTTGGCTCACCTCCGCTTGATGCCACTGTTCTAACATAGGTACGCGGCTTCACATCCAGGCATGATATGATGAGATCATTCAGTCGGGTGTTCTGCTCTAAAGCCTTCAATCGATTTTCCAAAAGAATTTTTTTTTTTTTTTTCAACCCGTTTAGTTTTTTTTTAATTCTTTTACTTCAAGCATCAGGTTCATTATGGTCGTTTGTGGCGTTGAGATTTTCTACATCTCTATTGTCAATGTTTAATATTAGAGGTGTCCTGATCCGATATTGATATTGGATATCGGTCCAATATCAGCCAGAAAACGAATATCGTATTTTATCGGACTGCATCTAAAATCACCGATATGAGCTCTTCGTTAAAATTTTCCGCCCCAGCACTGCTTTTCATGGGTGACTGTTTTTCACACTCCAACAAAGTAACCTATGGTTGTTGACTATTGTTTTCTGTTCGAGTAACATCACTTGATTAAGCCTTTTCTAACATTCTACACTACAAAACGAGTAATAAAAGTATGTATGATTCGTGCTGATATTGTATCAGATCAATATCGGTATAGGCCGATATGCAAGGCTGCAATATTGGTATCATATCGGAAGTGAAAAAGTTGTATCGGGACATCCCTATTTACTGGACTGGAGTGCCCCCCCCCCCCCAATTGTTGGCCGTGTGTTTGCTGTAGACTACGCCTGCATTCATTGTTAAATGAAACAGGGAATTGAGCTTACATACAACCTTTTATGGAGAGAAAGAATGAAGAGGGTTTTTTTTCTTCAAATGTTATATACTAGGTCTTCTACTAAATCATTATCCCCAGTCTGTTTAATGACCACCATATACCGGTAGATGCACTCACTGTAGTGAAGAGTAACCATGCAAATCACAACCTCCAGGAATGAATACCTCTCTGTAACTGTCTACTATGTAAATGCCTGTCCAATTCATCTTAAGAGCACTCTTCAAGCATTTGTTTTCTGCATTCAATGAGTTATGAAATGGTGCCTGATTTGTTTTATATATATATATATATATATATATATATATATATATATATATGCATGCATGCACTGGAATGAAGTAAACCCATTTGAACTCTAAAGTTGCCTCTCCCCATTTTTAAGTATCTGAAGAACCTGAAATGGACCAGTTTGCTCTGGTTCAAGTAGCACAACTTGTTCCACTCAGCCGGCTTTTTTCCCCTGAGGCCGACTAGTCGAGATTCTTTTAACTCGCGGTGACTTTAAGCCAGATTCATCTCATTAAAATGTCATCATTGCATATCAAACTTTCAGATCTGTGTAGTCATAAATTCCCAAGAAAAAGTGTAGATGCATTCTTTTAGTGAGCCACTAGGTCAACTAATGCAAATGTGTTCAAATTAGGGCTCAGTTGGAAAATGAATGAATGAATGAATGTACATGATCTTTGAAAATGTGCATACAATCAGTATACACACTGACAAATTTGGTGCACAGTGGCTCGGTTCAACCCTTACCAAAAAGAAGTATACCTAAAGTGCATTAAATATACTTATTAAATATATTCTGCTCAGTACACTTTTATGTACTAAGTACACTTACCAAATATGCTAGCAGTATACTTAAAATTGTAGTATTTCAATATTTCTTGGGACCAAATTGGCCCAATTTTAGTTTACCAAAAGCTTTATTTCATACTGCAAGTAAACTTATAGGTATACTATACTAGAATAAGTATACTAAAATCTAATCTGCTTTCATTTAAATGAGCAATTTTTGTTATAATATACAATGTGATATACTTTGAACTTTATTTCACATAGACTTGTTAACTATCCTACCAATCTGCACATTTACAAGCTGAATATACTTAAGTACTTGTACCAAGTATATCAAAAGTTTGAATGTATAGGTACTTGTACTGCAAGCATACTAAAGTGATGCACATCAAATATAAACTAAAAGTATACTTTTTTGTTTTCAATAAGTATACTCTAAGCACACTTAAATAGACTTTTTTGAAAGAGAACACATGATTCCCGATGCAGTGAGAACAGATTGCAGACGTGCTGCGCATCATGGCTGGCTTTTTGGTAAGTACAGAAACACCTCTGAAACTCTAACAGTCCTTTAAAGCCTGATTCCAATTGCTATGCTGTATTCCCTATCAAGTAAAAATGGCCATCACTGCCTCTGCTCACCCCATAACCAACCTAAAGAGTGCAGACGAGGTGCACTTTATTGTGTCCCTAAAGCCACCTTCCTGATTTTAACAGTTTCACCAGGGAACAATTGGCTTGGTGAAAGTGTCAAGCAGCGTTTGAAATAGGACGAGCATGCTTCATGTTTTCTAGGATCTTTAATGCAGCTGCCAATTTTCAGATATGACACATTGTTACTCATAACTTTACATATTTGTTGGTCTCTGACTTCATTGATTGCACTAATGATGTCCCTCTGCTTTTACGGGACAGTGTTGGTCAGGCTGAGTCACTTCCAGGAGCCCTCTGTGCCCCACTACCTTTCAGCGGTCTACTTTGTGGTCTCTGCAAATATATATATCCTTCCCTCTCCAACATGTGGTACGGGTGAGGTGTCCAGCAGCGTGGCGTAGGGTGTGCCTTGGGCCCCACCTGCTCTCCTTTTGTCTTCGTCCTTCGGATCAGTTTGCTTTTTCTTTACCTCTGCCATATTTTACTCTGTTGCACTCATACTATTTACAGCAGTGACATAAATGCTGTCACTTAAGTTCTGCCACTAACTATGTTGACCACCAAATGTATACTTTTTCTGACCTCCGTCACCCATGAGCACCTCTAATTTCTCCTCAAAGTTCTCAAACGATAAAGTGTAAAATGCCATTGGCCAGTCAGCTTGTTTAAATGAAAAAAAACTTTAATGGTAGAATGTGGGTGTGTCGAGGGCGGTATAGGAAGTGAATTAATCTGTGCAAATGTCTTAAGTGTATAACTTTGATTTATATAGGGAAATTTGTGCACATGTACACGTTTAATATGGCTTCTAGGCCTGATCCCTAACTCAAAACATACCAACTTCACAGCAAAATCTCATAAACACACTTTCTTTTTTTGGTTACAAAATGAAAAATACAAAACTTGAGGTCAGCAATAACAAATTGTAACATGCACATCTCAGGTTCAAAAACCTGAGTGTTAACAATAAAAATGTGGCACAAATAGGTATACAGTTTCTCTTCATAAGAAAACAAATTAGATTCAAGTTTGTTTTGTTTGAATGTCATTTGTAAATATTCAAAGTGAACACTACCTTTAATTCTCAGAATTATCATCATTCAAAGTCTCGTGTAATAAGCCTTAAGTCGACTTAAATGCGTTATTTCTGTCACTTCAAATTTTATTCGTTTGTTTTTATTTTAGTGCCACAACTATTCCACGTTTAACCCACTATACAACAAATCCTGTAAAGAAACAACACCGTAATGGTGCCCAATGGTTAGACTTCTCAACAATGCACCCTGATTCTAGCAGTTTCTCATCCGATAGACGGGTGTCAACACTTCATACTCAATGCCAATGAAAATTAGGTTCATGCCATACACAGCTTGATGCCTGAAGTTGTTTTTTTTTTTTTTTTTTTTTAATACAATCCATCCCTCAGTATTCACTTTTCTCTTGGACAATACTGCCTCCATTGGCTTTAGCTGCTGTCCTCACATTCCTGAGCATCCACTTTAAAGGTTTCATCCACTTGTTCCAGCTCGTCGGCTTTTTGTATGGACAGCTCGGCCGGGTTCATCATAGGCAGCTTGCTCTGCTCAGGGTACAGCCATGGCTTGTATTCCGGATTGTTCTGTTGTTTCCACTCTGAGTAGGACCGACCAGCTGAATGAACACGGCTCATCACCTGGAGGAGAGACCAGAAGATTATCATACGACACCTTCAGTCTAAATTCCTAAAATGCTATTTTGTCCTTCTCAAAATATTTTCACATTCAGTTTTAAAATGTTTGTTGTTTTCTATTTTGTGTTGAAACACCCAATCATATATTGATTGGGAGTTCTGATTATATAAAATCTTTTAGAGCATTTTCGTCTATTTTTAACATTTGTACCCAGAGGTTGCCTTGTAAATGTTTGATCTTCCACAGGGTCTGTAACTACAACTGTATTTTTCACCAAGTGTCTTTCTCACGTGCAAACTGATGCAGTTGCTGTGAATAGCTTCCCAACATACAAGATGTGAAACACGTAGAACAAGTTCTCCCAGTTGAGCCAGCAACATGCCAAGCTGCGATACTTCTTTGTCAGGCTCTCAAATGGAGTAACCAGAGTTACCATTGTCCCTCAAGACGCATGAAACTCACTCCCTCATGCACACACACACACACACACACACCTCTTATACACTTCTTAAGTCAATTTGTGGACACACCCACACACTGTTAGGTACCTGCATAATGTATTCAATCCTCACTTTCACCTGCTTTAAGTAAACCAATATTTGACTGCCTGTAGTTTGCGAGTGTGGTTGAATGTTTGACGTACCCGAGGAGCAAGAACTTGGGAGGCCTTGTTGATTACCCACTTTGGAAGAGAACCTAAAGAAAACATACTGCTTTAACAAAAAATAACAGATGACATGAAATGCAGCAACATGGTTGGGGGAGATGTCATACCCATAGGGTCTGCTTGTGAAAGGTATATAAAAACACAGCTGTTTGCTCCTGTGGGCTTGATGTAATACCCAGTAAGTAGGGAAATGGCTCTCACATTGAGTTTGTTGGGTGGATGTTTCTGTAATAGAAGCAAAACGGGTAATAGAAAAATGAAAATAAGTAGTTGGAAGCACGTTATACAAAATGTGACACTGCAAGAAATGAAATGTTTACAAAGTAATATATTTCTTAAAGAAAGCTGGAAAACAATGGAGGAGGCATACCGGGTGTTTGACAGAGAAGTTGATGATAATGTATTCGTCATCCTTCACCTGCCATGAACGCAGAGTCACAACATCTCTGTTCTTAATTGGAGGCGGACAACGCCCTATGGGAAAATGATACAAATAATAAAGCAAAACTCAATTTACTGTGACCCACTTCATCAGTCAGTTAATTTCTACCCCTGTCACAGAGTGCAGCCTTGTTATGTCAATAAAGACACTGGTAACATAACTTCCAATGTTTAAATTCACAAAATCTGCTTATTGGTTGTTTTATCACAACTAAAGTAATAGTTTGTTCTGAAGATGTTACACAATACTCTGAGATAAATGTATGACAAGTGGATGACTGCAGTGATTGTCATGTTGCATGAAGGGATCTTGCTTGGCAGCTTTGCCCCCGCTGGTGTGAGTGTGAGAGAGCCTGAATGAGACAGATTATGCAAACAGTGAAAATGGGCGACACGGGTGAGGCTGACATACTTTCTTAACCCCTCTATCGGCCACATAAATTAAGTGATTGGTTATAAAACACTTGACAACCTATTTCAATAATTTTCCAACTGGTATCAAAGATCAGTTTTTTTTTTTTCAAGTTAACATGCTACTTTTAAATTAAATCAATACCAGGCATGTGTAACATTCACGTTCACAGCTGCTAATAAGCTTAACAGGATTGCCTGTAGCATTGCGCCAAGTGTAAACAGCTCAGTGGATACCACTTGGTTAATGTTAAATGCTGCGTTGCACCTGTAGGGACAGCTTTGCCATTGTAGAAACTGGGAGTGCAAAAAGAAATCCTTCATTTATTTGGGGAAGACCACCTATAAAAGTACTGAACATTGAGCTGCAGCAATAGACCCCTATATAAGATGAATGACACCATGTTTACCGGAGTGTCCTTAAGTTTTTCGATAAGTAGTACTGGCCATGATTTTTAAGTAATTTATTAGCATTACATTTAACTCATCTTGATCTGGCCACCTTTCAATAGCAGCTAATTTGCTGATACCATATTGAGGACATTCAACAGTTTTGATTTCTTACAAAAAGCACAAATTGAACCTTCACAACACATGGTTGTCTTGGGAGTGGCCTGGGTGTGGTGCTGTTCTTTCTTTGAGGAGTTTGCATGTTCTCCAAAGTGGGTGGGGCTTTCCTGATTACTCTAGTTTCCTCCAACAGAACAAAGACATGTAATGTCAGAATGAGTTTAACTTATAATGACTTTATGAGTAAATGAGTGTTGAATTGTGAAGGTAACCAGTACCTGCTACTAATGTTGTAACAAGTATAATCTGTCGTAATTCATACATCACTGTAGGATCATGGTTCTGCCTGGTACAAGGTATTTTAGTATTACAATAGTTTTTAGTGTAGTAACTGTCACCACACATGGGAGGATGTCTCATGTTTCATTTTCTAAGGTGCCTCGAAATTACATAGAGATGGAGATTAAATTTCCCACTGTGTCAGAAATAATACATTAAGGGGTTACACTCCTCATTTTAACAATAAATTGCCTTTAAGCATCATGGACTGGGAACTAGTGGAGTGTGTACACAGGGTTCAACACTGGGATAGTCTCTAATGACCATTATCAGGAAAAGCCAGTAATATAGAAGTTAGTACTCAGTCATTAGAAGAAACAAGATGAGCAATATGTTTTCTAGAAATGACACTACGTGTGCATTATAATTAACCACGTTTTGCCAGTTGACAAGTAACTAAGTACAAATACTTTGTTACTGTATTTAAGTAGTTTTTTCTGGTATCTCTATTTTACTTGAGTATTTTTTTTGGTGACTTTTTACTTTTACTCCTTACTTTTTTAAACAAATATCTGTACTTTCTTTCCCTAAGATGATGCCACGACGTAAAAATATGCACAATGTTGGTAGTTTCAGCTTTTTCTGTTCGACGGGTCCCTTAGTTTTATGGTTAACATTTTCAAGTTTAAAAAAAAATTAACTCAAAGCTGCTCCCGGTTTAATTCAGCATTTTTTTGTTCTTAATTTTATTTACAAATTTTTATCTATAATGTGTGCTAATTTCTCCGGGTGTTTATGACGGGTAACATATTTAATTTATTTCCATGTACCAGTTAAACTGCTCTGGGTTTTATTATACATTTGCACTTTTTTTTTTGTTGTTGACACATTTGCAAACTGCATTTAAATTCTCCAGGTGTTCAATAAGGTAACATTTAAATTGTTTCCATCTACCAGTATTCTACAAGTTCTTAAATAAATAAATATGGAATTTGCGGGGGTCCGCTATGTAATCACACAAAAACGCATTTGTGAGCAGATTCAATCTCGGTGTCCTTACATGAGTAGTAGCCAACATCAGCGTTATTTGATAGCTTGGCAATGTCGAAGCTCTCATTCATGGCGGAGTCCCACGTCTTACGGAAGATGCTGTCATGCAGGACGTCATACATGGTAGCAGCTGGTACGTCATCGATCACCATCTTACACTAAGTAGCACATACTAATAAATAATGTTTGCTCTCCATATATTAAATAGCCATGGAAAGTTATTATGACAAACACATTAGATTGAAAATTTCCATATTATAATTTATCTATTACATAAATAAATACCAAAAACAGATATAACAACCTACTTTTATCTTGTGGACCTTAGGAACCTGGTTCTTCTTCTTGCCGGGGTGCACCTCCACCCACACCTGCCTTCCATGTTTGTCATATTTATTCGCCCAGTTGTCGGAGGATAAACACTGTTTTCTGAAGTCGGCAAAGTCCGCCTCGGTAGGTAAAATACTCTCACGAGAGGACATGTTTGGGTATTTTTGGAGAAAAACGGATGCTTTCCTTTAAAAGTAATAGAGGCACTTGTTGTCCCAATGTAAGCTTCACCGTAGAGCAGCTTTAACGCACTTCCTCTGCTCACACACCTTTTTATTGGCATTTGCGCGCACCTCATTGTGGGCGGGCTATAATAGCCAGATGAGTTTGGTCCAATAGTATGGAGTGATAGTAAAACCCGGAAACATTTCGGAGACAGCGGGCTGCGTCCGAATAGTCCTTCCTATCTCCTTTCCTATCCACTATTCCTTAACTCCGTGACAGAGTTAAGGAATAGTGGATAGGAAAGGAGGGAGAAGCAAAGGTGGCAAAAGTACTAATCTTCAGTATTCAAGCAAAAGTATAGATACCAAATAAAAATGACTTTGGTAAAAGTATCGAAGTTGCTCCTTTACTTGAGTAAATGTAAAAAAGTTAAACAAAAATCCCTTCAATAAGAACTTGTAGAATACTGGTACATGGAAACAAGGTAAAATGTTACCTTTGAACACCTGGGCAATTTAGCACTTATGATAACTACATTGTGTAAATAACAATGATGTAGCCTTTATTAATCACTGTAGACTTAGTGAAAGTGTAGTAAAATTAAGTCACTGACAGACTGGCATACTTCATGTGCTGTGTGTGGAGCCAGCCAGCTGGCAACGCGAGTTTCATGTTCCTTGATTAAAAAAAAAAAAAAAACTGCAATTGATGTTGCTTTGGACCATAATCATATAGTAATTATTAACGTGAACCCTTAAGTAGCCTGCAGTAATATAATTACAGCAGTGAAGTGATTTTACAGCAGGTGATATTAATGCTAACAGTGATATTAATGCTAACAGGTCATTGATACAATAAATTGTGGCTGACCCACTACCCCAACCTAGCTTCATAATCCCTCATATTTTAAGACAGGTGTACAGGAAATCTATAATAGCCACTTGTCAACCACTTATAAACACAATCATGTGATAAGAATCTGGTAGTCCTACCTTTATTAACATTGAAATGCTGTGAACATTCCTACAAGAGCTGGGCAATATGTACCAAAACTCATATCTCAATATATTTTCTCAAAATGGTGATATACAATACAAATCTTGATAATTTTATTTCAAACGCAGTCTGAGCAGAAAGACAATTCTGGGTTAAATTTGCTGATGCAAAATACCACAGGCTCATTTATTAACAAACAGCTGCACATTATGTGCCACTTTAAGGGACAGCATGTCTGTAATGTGGCTTGTTATGCGGAAGGTCTGGGTTAGGACGCACTCAGAAATCCATCTAACTCAGCTTTACATGCTGTTCTGAGAAGTATAAGCAGCGACTCCTAAAACAAGTATTTTCATACAGAATACGATATTTATCGATATATGCGATATTGTAGTTTTCTGTATCGCCAAAATAGAAAACTCAATATATCTTGAATCTCGATATATCGCCCAGCCCTAATTCCTAAATAATAATACAGCCTAAATGGAAACATAAATGGGTATATGAAGCACATGTGTTTATTTAATATACTTACAGTTCATATACAAGTCAACACATGGAATATTTACTGTTGATTTCACATTGCTTGTCTTGAAGTTAGACTTTTTTTCATTACATATTTTCTTTTAGTTTTTCATGCTCACTCATGTGGTTCTCTGGTATTCACTGATGACTTATTAGGCACATTTGTTGCAGACTTTACATCATTTAACACTTTTTGAAAGGAGTGTATATTTGTGGAGCTTGTGATTGGCTGTTTTTTCATGGTGACTTGTCGTTCCTTCCCCTGTGGTAGACATTAAAATCTCAGTTACTAATCTTATAGAACGTCTAAATGTGTCCTGCTGTTCTTTAGGTAGGTAAACTCTGTCCCATTTTTCAACGTATTTACACGAGTTCTTTGTTTTTTTTGCCGGAACATCTTCATTCATTTATTTCTCTTCTGAATTGTTTCTGGGTTTGGTGCCGCTGTCGGCACTAATCTTGCGAGAACTGTCACTCAGGCCATTTCATGTGACAGTTCTCGCAAGATTAGTGACAACATTCAGTTTAGAGAGGCAGAGGAATATTTTTATTTATTTATCTTTTAATTATTATTACATTAAAATACGGGATATTTACGGGAAAATACTAATACGATGGATAGACGATAGACGATGGTGGGAAAGAGGGGTAAAATACTAGAGTTTCCCGGCCGAAATGGGATACTTGACAGGTATGTTTATTCCCCCTTTCTTTTTCTCTTTCTCATGCCCTGGCCCACCGGGGAAATCTCTGGTGTCCCTGTACGTCAGTCTGCCCTTGTCCTACAGTGATGGCCCAAGTGAGATTTGAACCTGTGACCCTCCGATTACAAGCCCGCTTCCTTAAGTGCAAATGTTAAAAAAAAAAAGCCCATGCAGAAGCAGCTTTGAGTTTAACATTTTTAAAAACTTGAAAATGTTAACCATATAAAGAATCATGTTTTCCATTTTTCTGGAATGGAGGAAATGCATGCACAGGCTGTATATCACCAAGTTTATCATTGTTCCCAGTTGTTAGAGCTATTATCTTTATCAGGGAGCAAATATTTATTCCTGGTTAAAGTTTTCCAGGCTTTATTTACTGGCGAGTAGTTCCTACTGCATATTTACAAGTTTATTAAAATTATTGTAAGATTGTGCATACTTCTGTTATGAACATATACGCACATCTGAATGAGGTAACATTTAAAAAATAATGCTCTCTGTGTGCGTGTGTTACTCTGTGTGTTTGCGGGACCTCCTGCTGCTGCTGCAGCAGGGCCAGGGGGGGATACGGTCTCGGACAACCCCATAACACAGATCCAGCTGTATGGGGACAGCCTGTCATCGTTGAGAAGAAGGTACACACCTATTGGGGAAAAATTGGACCAGTGACGTGCCAAAATAGGGACCCTGACGTGTCTGCTTTCAAACTTAATTTTTAAACACCAGAGGCGCTTTTTCTCCAAAACCCACTTCAGATGCATACCTGTTAATGGGGAAAGTGTGCATACAGAGTGGCTGTGCTACTCCCCACAAAGTGGCCATATATTTTGCTTTGCATGCGAATTGTTTGGGGGTTAAAAAAAAAAGCAATAAAACACTATTTTCTGGTCCAGGGTTTTCTGATTGGAAATCCACCTCTGTGAGTATTCGTGAGCATGAAAGTAAAATTCATAGAATGGCTATGATTACTTACATTAATGGGTCAGCTGAACGCGGCGTGATGGAGTCTGAGCTGAAAAGACAATTCCATTAGGAAAACCAGTAATGGACTGATGCGCTTAAAAGAATTGTGGCTGTTGTGAATTTTTCGTCAGAACGGGGGATGTCTTTTAGAGGAAGCAGCCACCAAATTGGTGATGCCCATAATGGTAACTATTTGGGATATATGGAAATTCTAAGAAATTGACCCTTTTTTGAAATCCCTCATTGAAAAATATGGAAATGCTGGGCGAGTAACACCCTCATATTTGTCTTTAAACGCATGTGAAGAATTTATTGATATGATGGGTAAAAAAGTGCTTAGTGAAATTCTTGGTAAATTGTAAATGATTTTCCTGCAATAATTTATTATACTATACTATTGTTTTGTTTATTATCCCCTTATATTGGGAAAACAAATTAAATTAACTCGTTATCATAGGGAAACAAAGTCTTATAAATAAAATGTATGAAAGCATGGCCCTTTAGGTCTTCCGTAGATATTGGCTCTCTAAATATGAGTAATAACAATTAAGAAAAATAAATATATCAATGTATAGTGACCACATGTCCGGTTTTATACCTGCATGTGTCCACTGTTCACGTCCTGTTCGGCACGTAATGTTAATTACAATAGGTTAGTTTCCCATGGACCCTGAATGTATCACAGAGATTACTTTACTTTAAGTCATCCAATATTTGATCTATCGGGACAATTCTGACACTTTCTGAAAGCTCAGAAGTTGCTCTTTGCAGCCAATTTGGTGTCATTACTGTAATAGTAATGACACCAAATAAATAATTACTTGAATTGTATTTATATACCATGAACTAATTATATTGTATAATATTTGATTAATGAAATACTAGTAAATATAATGCAGCTTGTGTTATGGAGCACCAGTATTTTTGGATGTTTCTTAATGTGTGTACCACACTGGATATTTAATTGGACCTGTTTGTCATATAGGCCAGTTGATGGTGAGCTAGAGCCTAGTCTGGGCACTAAGCTGAAGATTCTGCCTGGACCGAACAAACTGACCCTCCACTGCTCTGGTCGGGCTGGTCGGAGGCTCCTTTGTGCAGCCGCTCTTTTTCTCGTTTTTTCCCCCTTCGCAACACACTAAAGGGCCCACAAACCTCATACATTCCCCTCCGATACTTGGACTTTATCCTTCTATGGACTTGGAACTCTGGTTGAGCATTGATGGACTATGTGTACGACACAATTATTGAATGCCCACTGACACCAAGAAACTGTATATATCGTATTTTTCTATGTATGGCCATGTGTATTATGTCTATTGTTGTAAATGTCTTAATGTTGGTTTATTCAATTTAAGTATCACAATATAAGGTATCACCAAAAATCAGAACTGTGTTCAGTGTATTTACTCTCCACTCCTTGAGTTAAATCTAGGCTTCTGACTCTAGCCCAAATAATAATAATAATTGCATCGCTATCTGTTTGTACAAACCTTGTACCTAAATGTAAGATAGCGTACATGTTACAAATGGTTCCTGCAGAAATTTAAATTGCAAATATTGTCTGTCCTATGGCACTATTTTCAGGTGATTCTATCACCAACAGAATGCTATTTTAGTTATTTCATCATATAACAAGTGCTTAAAATACCAGAAAACATCACAAAAGTTAGTTTAAGGTATCTACTGTAACATATAGTAAAGAAGAGGCATAACATGATTTTTGACATTTATGTTTACAAGTAATTACAAGTAAAATTCATTACCAGTTCCTGAAGTAATACTTGGCTATTTTCTAGTCATGTTTGGTATCAAACTGTCTTATAATACATGATATTTCAAGATATGATGTCAAAAAGATTATTTGAATATGGTGAACTCATTAATATGGTTTATGTGTAGATCTAGGAATCATCCCTCATGTTTGTCCATGTCATCACCTATGCACACACCCCAGACACACCCACAGGTAGCCAGCTGAGATACTGTCTGTCTTCCCATCTTTTTTTTATGAGCTCTCTTTATGATTTTATTCTTTGATTTTATGATCTTATTATTCAAATATATATCCTGCATTTTTATTGAATATTTAGTAGACTAGCATTCTCCTAGAATAGTGATTTCACTTTTACATGCAATGTTCACTTTTATTAGGCTAGAAATGCATTTTATCATGATTTAATTATCCCATTTCAATTGATATTTTGACTGTGTTTTATTGAATTTTGATATATATATATATATATATATATATATATATATATATATATAAACTGTAATGAAGACCACAGGAGGGCTGTGAGGACGTACAGAGTAAAACTAATAATGGGGATCAGACAGATGAAGATATCAGTGGGATATTACTTTGGATAAGTTAGTACTATTTATAGAAAACAAGTTCTTAAATACGAAGAATCCAATAAACAAATAAAATATGCATGCGCATATACGCCTAGTGGTTAAGGATGCTGACCTTGTAATCAGAGGGTTCCCGGTTCAAGCCTCACCTGGGCCATCACTGTGGGATGTTGAGCAAGTCCCTTAACCCCGAACAGCTCCCCAGGTGCCGCAAAATGGCTGCTGACTGCTCCCCAGGGACGGGTTAAATTGCAGAGGACAAATTTCAATATATATGTGTAACAACATATATAAATGACGAATAAAGGCTTAAAGCTCTGTTTAATTTAAAATTTCCCTCTCTGTTTAATGCCTTCTGTGCGTTTCGGCTTTCTCTCAGCAGCACTTTGAGCCCTGTTTTCAATGTGTGTGTCACACACACACACACACACACACAGAGATGATTTACACATACACACACTGTCAGACTCTATCCATGCATAGCGCCCCTCATTGGCTAGTTTAGTGAAAGGTCACGTGATTAAGACGCTACATACTTGTAATTCGGTCTGCTATTAATACATAGATTTCCAAAACTAACACCATTAGTGCAATTAGGTTTCTCACCTTGCCCTCTGCCTGCAGAATAGTGCAAAGACATATCTGGGGTCAACTCTCAAATGTGTATGAGCAACACACACTCAAACACACACACAGATGATTACAGTATTTCAGTATTATCACAGTTATCATTATAATTTTTTTTTATTTTATTGTTAGTTTCTGTTGGATTTGCGGTTGTCCCCTGAAGATACAACATCTTCAATGAAAGCCCTTAATGAACGGAATCACCTTCAACCCTTATGCTAATGAAATGTCAGCAGCATTCAAAGGACCAAGCTTCAGAAGGAAATTGACTATCAAGTGACTCAACTCTCCCATTCAGCAAAGCAATGCTGTAACGAAATACTGTAACTCGCTCAGTCCCATTGGGACTCCATCCAGCATTGGCATTCCATCGTCTATGGAATGCCAATGCTGGGATTAACACATCCTGCACCATCATCAAAGACTGAGAACCTGTGGGTGTCGGAGCTGGTTGGACACTCCCCCCACCAATGAGTTGCCGGTTGAACGCCACGATTACTGCCTGAACGATACGGCAGCAACTGCAGACTCTGATCAACCTCAGCTGGAACACCTTCACCAAAAAAGACCCTGTTTCACAAGCCATAAGTCTGTTCACATGAAGTCCACCACAGCTTTTGGTGGTAGTGCTATATCACTTTCGCCTTGAACTCTGGTGGTGGGGGAACAACTAGCGAATAGCCAACAAGCTTGTCCTTCGATTGGACAATACTAACCCCTCTGTTTTCTGACTATACGCTAAATTGTTTTGTTTTCATTCATTCTCTAACACGCTTTGAGAAACATGTCAAAAAACACATCAAAAATGTTTTCAATATGGTCGCTGGCTGTATATTCGAAGGAGACCAATCAAATCCTACAAAAGAAAAGGGATATTTAGTGTTTCAGAACCAAAAATGCCACCCGCCTTTTTGACTCCGATCCTGCCTCCTACAGCCGTCATGCCTGGTCACTGCTTCTATTGATGAAGGATGAGAATTAAAGGGAAGTATTGTCCATAACTATAACAGAGAAGCAAAGGGGAAATAGATTGAAATAGACACGTGACAATATGACATATTGTAGATGTTCTAACATAATATCTATTCCAGAGACTACAGAGACTTCCAATCCAACTGCGAAAGTGGGGACAAATCTTCAAATTTTCAAAAGGAGTGTACAGTTGACCCTGGCTTTGACCTTTATGGCTGAGGAGGAGGCGGTCGAGGAGGCTGGAGGGCACAAAAGCAGGCGGGCACAAGAGAGAGGAAAATGGAGACACATCCAAATTGATCAGATAAGTGATTTTCCAATGATATTTATCATATAGTTTTAAGAATCCAAATGTGTTCTTATGTGAAAAAAAAAAAAAAATAGGGAAGGGGGCCAACGTCCCTCTGATTTTTGATTTGTATTTCATCATAGGAAATAGATTTACCTCAAAACCCTCCAACCCTTTTCTTCCTCCACCAGCACTTAGCGCGCAAGGCCACAAAACACTTTCACTGGGTTTAGACATTTTAAAGGGTACAATTAAATGTTCTCAATATTGATTTGGTGGCCCAATCTGGGTCGCCTGAGATTTAAAGAGGGTCCTCCTGAAATTCTTAAAAATGGATCGATATGAATGAGATAGTTTAAAGTTAAGTAACTTCTGAGCATTTAAGGAATCTCTCCAAACCGTGCTATGGCTCATCACTCCTACGAATGGGATAAATGCAGAGAGCAAAAGACAATATGATTGTTCGACTCAATTTAACTTTAATTCTGTCTAACCCTAAAAGGGCCAATAATCTTGCTTAACTCTTGCCACCAATTTAGCTTCAAAATTAAGTAAATTACATCTCAAATCACAATTATGGGGGAAAATAATGAAATAAATGAACTGACAAATTCAGCGCTATAAAATAATTAGGTTATGTTATTAGGTGTGGAGTATTAACATTATTCAGAATAAATAAAGGATAGAATAAGATTTTTCCTTCATAAACAAGATACCAAAAAAAAAAAAAATAACATTCATTTATTTGGTTAAACTTGTTTGTCTTTTTCACATCTCCATGTCTCCCAATTGTATGCATTCATCTTGGGAAGACATGTAGTCACGCTCTACACTTTTCCGTCTGACTTGCATGTCCTTGTAAACAGTGGTTCTCAAATTGTTGCTTCTCACCAGGTATCAGCGTACCTCTAGTAGTAGATGTACCACAGTTTGAGAATCACTGCAACTCCAGCTACACTTCTCCTTGCTTCAGGAAAGGAGAATCAAGTTAATACTTCCTGCTTTTCTTTCAGCCTCATATTTTCCCACTCACGCGTGTGAATGGGCTACAGATAACATTGAGCTAGCATGGCTAAAAGCTCACTAACCCACTCCTAACCATTGTGTGATTGTGCAGCAGCACCTTTTAGGATCTAAAAAGCTCTCCAATCTCGACCTCTGACCTGTCTGTGCCTTCCTGGAAGCTATAACCGAGCTGACAAAGCCATACTAACAATTCATATAGTTAGTTAACTAACCCTACCACCACTTCTCTTTAAACTGGTTTTGCTTTGTTTTATTTTATTTTATTTTGTTTGTTTTGTTCGTTTGTGTTTTGTTTTTGTTTTCCCCTCTTTTCTTCTGTTCAGGTATCAACCGATCCCAAGAGAGGTTGCCAGGTGTGTGGAGACTGCCCTTCCTCTGACGACAACCGATCATCTACACCAGGGGTGCTCACACTTTTTCAGCATGCGAGCTACTTATAAAATTACCAAGTCACAATGATCTACCCCAGATCTACCCACCACAAAAATGCAAAACATATATTTCACATATATTTATTTTCACATATATTGAGGATTCTTTACATGTAAAATGTATGTTGATGTACCTTGCATAACCGCATGAACTAATTTTGCGCAACACAACATAATTAACTATGAACATTTTTTGTAATTACCCGAGTTTACTTTGATGACTTGCACTGAACTGAATCAGCGAGGGATGCATAGTCCGGACAGTAGCTGCTGACAGCCAGCCTCAAGCACACTTCCAAATGTTCATCAGTCATTGACTTGGACTTAATGATCTTCATGTGGGAAAAGGCTGACATAAATAAGTGGAGCCGAATAATGCAGTCAAGGAGGTAGCACATTTCCTCATGTTGTGGTACTTTACCTCTGTGAGTAAGTTCCAGAACTGTCCATGAGCTCTTGACTTCAGCTCAATGTCGGCTTGTAGAGTCAAAATCTCATCTTCCTCTCCAGAAGAGTTCAGGTCAAACAGAGTTGCAATTTTTGATGCGAGTGAATCAACATCAGCATCTTCCCGAAAAGGATAGCACATGAATGTAGCGACTGGCTCGATCAAAGAAAAGTCTTGAAAGCATTTGTCAAACTCTGACAGACAATTGTCAATCTGCTTCGTGTAGTGTTGCACGCAGGCCTTCCCTTGCATCTCCAGCTCTGACGCCAGGTTCTGGAAATTTGCCAAATCATGGCGTTGCAGCTTTGAGGAGAAGATGTTGCATCTTTTGTTTGAAGCATTAACTGAGCTGATCATATTGATCACTTTTTTGTCTTTTCCTTGCAGCTGTAGATTAAGGTCATTCAACATGTTTGTCAGATCAGTTAAAAATGCCAAGTCTAACAGCCACTGATCGTCATTTAGGTGCTTGTATTCTGCATGACCAGCTACACAGAAAAACTCCTTAATCTCAGGACAGAGCTCTCAAAATCTTTGCAGGAATTTCCCTTGACTAAGCCATCTCACGTCAGTATGTAGCAACAACTCAGAGTGGTCGCAGTCAGCCTTCTCCAGATGTTCACGTAATAACTGTCTTTGAAGAAATCTGGCTCGAATAGAACAGGTGATCTTCTTTGCCACATCCATGATCTCTTTCATGTTGAGCATTTTAGCGCATAACGCTTGTTGGTGGATTATGCAATGGTAATTCAGGAAGTCTGGGAAAGCATCGTCCTGCCTGCACTTGGCAATAAATCCATTCACGCGGCCAACCATTGCGGGTGCTCCATCCGTGGTGATAGACACCAATTTGTACACTGGGAGCTGAGTTTTCTCAATAAAGTTTTTAAACGACAGAAATATGTCCTCTCCTCGTGTGTGCTCTTTCATGGGAAGTACTGTTAATAGCTCCTCTTTTGCAGTGATATCACTAAACACCATACGAATGAAAATGCCCATCTCGCTGTGTCACTCACATCAGTAGATTTGTCCAACTGCGGTGAGAAACATTCACAATCTCCAATGTCCTTCCACATTTGCTGGGTTACATCCTTAGGCATGGCTTCACAGCGCTGTGTAACTGTACTTCTTGATAGCTGCAGAGCTTTGATTGAATATTATATTTCTGCCTCATTTTTAAAGTCTCGAAACAATGAGTCAGCTGCTTCAATGAAGGCCTCTTTTACCATCTCTCCATCTTGGAAGGACTTCATGTTATTAATGATGACGTCACTCACCCGGAACGATGCTTCGGTGACAAATGACTGCTGTCCGGACAACTGGGATTTTAGTTCATTCACCTTTCTCTTTCTCAGCTCGCTTTTTGGCGGGAAGTCTGTGTCGTATTGTTATGGTCATTTTTATATTCATCATCATATCCTCAAATGTATGTTCATGTGTACAATTTGTCATGTTTTAATACATGACGACTCCATTACTCTTTACACTTTTGAACAGCTGAATCATGATTAAACAGTACAGAATGTATTATTCTCAGTGCAGCACAGTCTCTGCCAAGCCAGAATCTCTGCTCACATGCAGACATACACTGACGCACACACTTATCAAGACAGATAAAGACTGGAGCAGAACCTTCTCATAACATCTTCATCATCCTCCAACAATTCCACTGTGGGCATCTGACTCCCTCCCTTTTGTCTCTCACTGTTGGGACCTTTTCTTATCTGTATAAAAAGCTTAAGCTGAAACTGTTAGAGGGCGCGGCACTTCCTTCGGACATCCGCCTGGACGGACGCTAATTTTGTTCCATCTTGTACCTTTTTTCTTAGTTTAGAATAAACTATTTTTTATATAAAATCATCAATGCTTCTCCTGGACTCCATCATTCAACCAGAGCAATGAATCATGTCTCCAAATGAGGTCAACCGTAAATTCAGCCGTAACAGTATTTTCCATGAACAGTCCGGAAATGCCGCTCCACATTTCCTTTCTTTGGTATTGCGATGGCAGATTGGCAGATGAGGCAAACGCACTTAGAAAATGACATCGTGAAAAAAAGTCCACCTCTTATTCCGTATGAAAGTGATACGTTTTTGTCTTCTTACGTGGTCCAGCAACCCCGCTGCTTTTTGATGAATATAGGCTTTCTTTAGCTTAAAATCGGAGGTAACTCGCTGACTGGCTTGTTAGCTTGGCTGCCCTGTATGTCAATCAAGTGGTGGGATGGCTGATAGGCTGACCTTTAGGTCACCGCTCATGCGCAAACAACGGCGCTAAGTGCAGCTAACAAGCTAGTCAGCAAGTTACCTCCGATTTTAAGCCCTCACTTTTTTGACGGGATGGATGATAGTCTGACATCAGCCGCTGATGTCTATTTTTTTATGTCATGCGATCTACCAATACTACCTTTGCGATCGACTGGTAGATCGCGATCGACGTACTGAGCACCCCTGATCTAAACGATATTCGGCCTGATGACTTCGTGATCATCTACAACGCCGACCAGAGGTGGATCGGCCCTTTCCAAGTTTAGCTGATGACCCACACGGCAGTGAAGTTCGTGGAGCGGACGTCATGGATCCAAGAAGATGATTGCCGACACCAGATGATGCTAACACGGAGGCTGAACGAACAACAAAGGGGGAACCAACAAGGCCATTGAGTGAGGCGGCGTAATAACAACTACACCGTCTAAGCTGGCTTCTCAGGTGCGATGCACAAAGAACCATTCCTTTGCCTAGCCTAGATCAAGCTGAGGACCCAGCCGAAGTGGGATTTTTGTTCTTCCTTTGCTTTGTTTATAAGCCACATGATTCATGCCATTGATGATAATGATGACGGTTTTTGCTTGTTTCCACATTTTTCATGCTCTCTCAGATATGTCTGTGTCTCACAAAAGAAGAATATCCAATGTGTGACAATAACGATGGATCCAAGGTTATTCTACTGGAATATAATAATTTTCTTTCTTGATTTGGTCATTGATGGCGACCAAAAGTGGGGAATTGTTATGGCAATTATATTCATCGTCATATCATTAAATGTGTGTTCATGTGTACAATTTGTGTGTTTGTACACAATGACTGCATTATATTGTTGTACTTTTGAACAGAGACGTTGCTCCTTTGCTGAATCATTTTAGATTAGATTACCCGCAGTACAGACAGATTGTGCTGTATTCACAGTGCCAGGAACAAACAGTCTCTGCTTAAGGCCTCATACCAAAAACTCGCCTACGCACACAGAAAGGAAACCAGACCATCAAGGCCAAAGACAGCAGACTCACATGCACTGTACTTGAAATAAAATGACAAGATCAAACCAAACAATTTTTGTGTTAGGGGTGGGGGGATTGTTAACCACTATTTCAAGGACAATTAGGAAGATAACAAATAAAAAGCAACTCAGATATTAATTGTTTTTTTTACATGTGGGAATATTTTATTTTTGAATTTTTTTTCTTCTCCATAACTTAATGACAGCCCAGTTCTGCACATACTTGTATAACCGGACACGCGTGTGTGGATATATGAAAAACGCTGTACATAACCTTTTTCCACTTTTATAACACTTATATGTTAATTGTAATAATAAGAATATTAATACATTTGTTTTATATAGCGCTTTTTGGGGAACTCAAAGTCACTTTACAAAATTGAGGGATTATTCTTTCACTCGACACTTAGTAGTGGTTAGCTACTATTGTAGCCACGGAAGCAAGGCTGCTATAGTGCGCCATTGGCCCCTCCAACCACCACCACAACAATCACTCACACAATACATTCATACTGGGCAATGTGGGTGAAGGACACAATGACAGATACCACTGTAATTGTAATTTTGTTCTACACAATAAAGCTATTTTATCATTATTAATTATCGTGCACCCAGTATAATCTATTGTATTTTATTGTGAACTGTGTATATGGTCCCACCCCTAGTTAATGCGCATTTGCAGGTTAAAATCACAATTTTACACAACCTGCTACTTGTCTTTTGTGCTTTAAACTGTAGCCTTAACCTATGTGTCACCACTGCATCCAGAGCCAGATAAAGACTATTTTGAGTATCTATGTGGGTGGACTGTGAACCATGTTAGGGTCATTAAGAGAGTCCATTTTGAAATCATTTGGCCGCAGCTTCATGACGCTGGTCTTTAGTGAGTACCACCATCCTCTCCACGGGTACCAAACTATACCATCATCTGTTGAAGCACTATAGTGTCCGCTGGGGTAGTACAGTCCATTAAGGTGAGCAGATTGACACCTGAGGAAAGTCCAGTTATAAAACCTGAGTGAAAACATAGGCAGAAAATCTGATTTTAATCATGGCGTGCCTACTTGTTGAACCACCAGCCTCCTTTATCTTCCTCGGCACAGTTTCCTCTGTAGTTGTCATTGTCCTGGTCGTGTGTGCTGAATTTGATTCCTTGCAGACTTGCCCACTCCAAAATGCCAACCTTGGAAATTCCTGACAAGGCATCTCCAGCTGTACCTACGTAGGCACCGAAGGACAGTCGATATTGATCCTACACAGAGAGATGAAATGAAAACAACGTGAAGATACATGGTTTAAGAATGTACAAGATTGGACACCAATTCATAACACATACATTTTAACTGTTTTTTAAAAATGTCATGTTATATGGAAAGTGAAATGTGATGATTACTGAGTATTCGGTTTAAGCACTTCAACATCAGTGAGATCTTTACTTTCCTTTGTTGCGTTATGCTTTTCGTTATGCTTATTGTGTCAATTAGGTCAATATTTTCCACCCAATCAGATAAAAAAATAAATAAATAATTTACTTATTTGGAAAACCTTATTTAATCACTTGAGTTAATCAGAATAGTGCATGGTCATCATGGCTAAGCCCGCTTGCCGTTTTTTGTCAATAAAACAAAAACTATTTTGTGGGATTACATTAGAAAAATGTACAAACCCAATTAAAAGTTCTATACATAAAAGCCATACAATTAATAATTTAAGGCTCATAATGGATCTGTAAAACAGTCATGTCCAGATTGGTGTGATATTTTTAGCTATCTAAGATAATGAATATCCTCAGCCTAAAATGCTTTAATTGAAGAGACGAGTATGTCCAAACACCCATGGTTAGTCAAGAAGCACAATAAAATAAATGACAGTCATGACAGTCATGTTTCTGTGGGCACCTTTTCATCAGCTACTTTAAAGTCCTTGTACTCAGCATATCGCTGATTACCGTCAAAGTCCTCCAAGTTGATTCTTAGGGAATAATTACCTATGAAAAAAAAGAAATAAACTGCAAATTACTGCAAAAATTCTTTAGTTCTCCAGAAAAAAAAGAACCTCGGACATGGTTGAGCTGGACTTATCCAATAGTCGATTTGACAGTCCTACCCCTCCCATTATCAAACCTTGCAATGGCCGTTCCCTTAAAGCTTTTTTTTCTTGATTTGAGTTAGTATGTTTCCAGATGGTAATTTCAGCTTGGTCGCACAAACACCAACCTTGGAAAAAAAAAAAAAAAATTACAGGCAAAATTCAAAATGGCGGCCCTCAAAAGTTAGAAATAACTCTAAATTGGTTAATAAAGAACATAGAGACCCGATTTTAGGGGCAAATTATACATTATCAAGGATGAAAAACACACTGGTGCCCTGAGAAATATGATTTTTATGTTAGAAACTCTCCATGTGAAGTTATTTTGAAATAAAGAAGTATTTGTACTTACGATTATTGAACATGGATGATTCAAACATCAAGTAAGCATATTTTGATCAATGACATGCCAAAAGCTCCTTGAAAAGGTTCTGTGAAAAAAATGCCTAATTAAGTATGCACACAGGAAATAAACCAACATGATACCCCTGCCCTGTTAGATTCTTGATAAATGATGTGGCTTCATGTAAGTCCTTGTTAGCTTTTGTACCACATCGTGTGGCCATATGGCGAGAATTAATTGATTCAATCAAACATCGTCTTGCTCAGTACCCTGCCTAATGTGAGAAGGTAGTTGTGTATGACAAATATAAAGATAGGTAAAAAAAAAGATAATGAGAGGACATGACGAGTTGGTGAGGAGTCCATTGACTATATACCAAAAACAAAAAGTGTCCAAAGATAAAGCATTACCACTTCTCTAAATATCTTGCTTCATGGGTTGAGAGCCCATTTGCAGGTGATGCTCTGGAAGGTGGCAGATCAGCATTCTCTATCAGATTCCTCCATTTACTGTGCATATACCACAGTTTGGATGGAATACTGTCAGTGAAATTGATCCAGCTCCCAGAGATTTGATTGATGTGATCAAATGCCAATGCAAATCTCAAAAATGCAAATGCAGCAATGACGCATGTGGATGTCATGCACGTTGTTCTGTGTATGTGAAGGAGATATAGGATGTTGTAATAATTTTACCTTTCAATAATATAATAATAATAATACATTTTATTTGTATAGTGCTTTTACAGTGCTCCATTATTTATCAAGTTATGGCCATTCGTATTTTTGGATGGCCGCCATCTTGACTTTTTAAAATAAAATAATTTGCCCAAGGTTGCTGTTTGGGCAACCAAAACAGGTTTGTTCCATATGGTCATATGCATCAAATTAAAGAATATAATTCAAGGGAAAGACCATTGCAAGTTATGAGAAATTTCAAATTGACGGCAAGAAAACGCTCATTTGTCTCCAACTGTATAAAATATTATTTATTTTAACGTTTCAATAATGCAACAAAACCCTTAAAATAGAATCTTAGTAATGCTTGTTATGGCACACCACTGATATTCACAGTTGGAGCAACAAGGTTATTCATTATTGACTTTTTTCAATATATGTATATTTTGTAAAACAGACCCTGTGCAGTGATGTAGTGCAGGTTGTCATTGCCAAGCCAAAACTCGGCTCCCATATCCCCAAAACCAACCTTATACTCTGTCCATGACCTGATGGAGAGACAAAAACAATTATGTTAGAGATATTTTAAATACTTTATTGTTTAATTCACTTTAACATACCTATTGAATGTCTCACTTCCATCAATACGTCTCTGAACAACAATCCATCCTCCTTCGTCACTCATATCACAGTAGACTTTGAGTGAAGACGATCTCCCAGATGGGCTGGTTGTGTATAACCCACTGGATTTGGAACCAGAGTTGAAGATCTGAGCACAGTCTAAGACACACACGCACACACACAGACAATTTATTCTTGCTTTCCTTTTATTAACATCCTATCCACAGACTGCTGCCCTGACCTGCGAACTTTGCATCCTGGTTCTGGTTGGCATTGACTTTGTCTGTGTTGCCTGGTTGACTGAACGTCTGTAGTTTCTGAAGGAGGAGTTCTTGTTTCTGAAGCTGGGTCTTTAGAAGTTTCTCTTTTTCCTGCAGACGAGTGAACTCTTCATGGCAACCTTGTGATACCTGAACACAAATGATCATCCCTATTGACCCTTCAATGTAAAATTGACCCAGAGTGAGCAATATACAACAAAAATAAATAGGCTACAGCATAATGTTATGTTTGTGAAAGTTTTCATATTGCGTAGTTTTACATTGAAAAAAAGACAAATAGATAGTACTGTATTCATTAACGTCATATCCAGGTGCGCCGGCGCCATCTTAAGGGGTAAGCAACTGCCTGGTGCCCGACCGCTCTTGTAGACAAACAGCAAAATTGGACAGGACAATGGTTAACTTCTGTCATTCACGCCTGTCCCAACAGGCTAACAAAATGAATTAATCTATTAAATGTAGGTTCAACAGGGAGACATAGATAGCCAAAGTTGCTCAAAGTTTCTATTATCTCAGAGCAGCAGGCTGAGGGGGCATAAGAAAAGCTGTACATTTGCATTAACCCAAACCCCTGGGAATGGTTGTGAATCACTGTTTTAAGACAAGACAAGATAAGTCTTTATTGTCATTACACAATCATACAAAGTACAACATAAAACAAAATTGGACCACAGTCCCCCTCAATGCAAATCACATTCACACACAATATATAAATAATATGTAATTTAATATATATATATTTTTTTTTTCTTGTCTGCACATGCTGTCAAAAGTCAACACTACAAGAAGTGCAATCTTTTTTAGACAGCAATACATTTTTTAGTTTTTTTTTGTTATTGAAATTAAATAAATTGCATTATTTTATTGCATAACACCCAACACAGCATAACATGGATGGCTGTTCATCATAGGAATGGGATCCACACAAGGTTCCTGCTGCTTAACTAGCTTGCCGCCATGATGAATTCATGTTGGGTGTGGGATACATATGTATGTGTATATACGTATATATGCATCTGTGTGTATCCATAAAATGAAGAGTCCATCCTTAAGACTGCTCTACTGTAAAGTGTCTTGAGATACCATTGGTTATCAATCTCAATCAATCAATCTTTTATTTGTATAGCGCCAAATCATAACCAATGATGGTTTGGCATTCTGATGTGTGTTCTTCAAAATCCACATATTGCCTCCTATTTGTCATATAGCTTTTAATCCAGTTTAAGGCTTTGTGCTTAATTCCGTATTTTTGAAGTTTTTCTTCTAGAATAGCATGATTAATTGTGTCAAAGGCTTCTTTTAGGTCCAGAAAAATTCCGAATACAAATAGTTTTTGTTCTAGTGCATCTCTTATATTCTCCGTGGTGTCAATTAGAGCCATTGCTGTTGAATGTCCTTTTCTAAACCCTTATTGTCCTTCATGTAGTATATTATTGTTGTCTACAAATTTGTCTAGTCTTTTCATGAAGAGCTTTTCCAGTATTTTCGATAATTGCGGTAATATTGATATAGGTCGATAATTAGTGAAGTCTCGTTTCTCTCCACTCTTGTAGATCGGTCTGATTTTTACAATTTTCATTTTGTCTGGAAAAACACCATTCTTGAATGAGAGATTACTTATATATGTTAGTGGCGGGGTTATTTCAACTGTTATAGTTTTTATTAGACTCATAGTTAGATTATTAATGTCTCTGGATTTTTTTGAAGTACAGGTTGTAATTATTCTATCCACCTCTGCTTCTGTTACTTCTTCAAGTATGAAATACTTATCAATGTCTTTCTTCTCATTGTCAAAATGGTTCCATTTAAGTTTTGGGTGTTGATTAATCCCTTTCTCCATCTCTTTTCCAGTATTTATGAAAAAATTGTTGAGTTCTTGTGCTATTTTGTTTTTATTGTATTCTTTTACGTTGTTTATTATAAAGTGGTCTGTATATTTTTCTTCACTTTTACGCATGGTTATGGAGTTTATAATTTCCCACAATTTTTTATTTTTGTTTTTATTCTCCTTTAATTGTTTTTCATAGTATTCTCTTTTTTTTCTTTTAGTAGATAATTGACTTTGTTTCTGTATTTTTTATAACGTACTTCTGCTTTCAATGTTTTTTCTGTAATATATTTTTTATAGAAAGGGGTTTTTCTTTTTGCATAAGTTGGCTATTTTCTTATTAATCCATGGTATTTTGTTTGTCTTACTTTTGATTGTTATGTGTTTCAAAGGGCAGCATTTATCGTATATTGTTGTTATTGGACCATTGGAGATCTGGCCATGTTGTCGGGTCGTTTTTCCATGAACCTTGAGGTGCTTGGTATGAACATAATTCCAAACCAACCAGATGCAATTTCCCTTCTTGGCCTATGGCTCTAATCTGCTGAAATATTTGTACAACATTGAGTAAAACCTTTGTGTTGTTCGCGGTAAATAGCGGTTGTCAGGCAAATGTAAACCCCTCTTAAAAAGGCAAAGGGCATTGCTAAGGCAAATGTCCCTGATGATGATGTCACCGCGAAAAGGTGTATAGGATAATAGTAGGAACCTATAGGGAGCGTTCCAAGATGGCCGAGTGAGCACACTTACTGCCAAGCTCTGCAGCCATAAACTTAACAAAAATTTAAACCTTCATTTAAAGCTTTTCGTAGTGCTTGATATAACGGTCAACTTCTAAGTCAAGCAAATCGAAGCAAAAGGTAAAATGTCGCCTCCACGAGACAAGAAAAAGCCGCTTGGAAAGCTGAAGCTGGGAGATAGCAGTGCTGACAAGGTGGTCGCGGTAGGCAACTGCCTCTACCTCGCTATCCTTGCCGGTCGTTGATATGGAAGAATTTCTTCCTCTTCCCGTCAGCCCAAGTCCATCTCCTGCGCCCAAGAAGCTAATGCACATCACGTGTAGTCCAGAAAATTCGGATGTGGTTGCTAGCCTGTCGAAGCTAATAAATGATAGAGCAGATCATCTCCGCACTGCAGACTGAAGATATTAAGGAGGTACAAGAAAAAGTGTGCACTTTGGAAACTAAAGTCACTAAAGGGGAAAACCGATTGGATACATGTCAGAAAAGAATCAACGAATTGGAAAGCCATTCCAGGAGGATGAATCTTAGGATTTATGGCGTAAAAGAAGCAGAAGGAGAAGATGTGCGGAAGATTGTCATTATGATCTGCCAGGCGGTACTGCCAGAATGTCAAAACCGCCTATCTGACACCATTGACACTGTTCATCGTGTCGGCCCCAAAATCGCAAGAAGTGACAGATCCAGAGGCATCATCATAAAGTTTTCCTTGCGTGTACTTAAAGAAGAGACATGGAATGCAGCCAAGACCTCCTCACATCTCAAAGAAAACGACATCAACTTTGCACTGGATCTCACCAAAGAAGACAAAGAACGCCGAAGTCAGCTGTGGCCCATCATAAAGAAGGCACGCGAGGAAGGAAAACGTGCATACTATGTTACTTTTTCATAAAGATACCACTATTTTATTTACAATTTTTACCTTGCACTTTGACTCAGTATAGCAGAACTCCCGTGAAACTTTTTACTAAACTATCAAACTTTATTAACCTTATTTGTTTTTCATTGTTCAAGTTTTTTTCTTGCACTGTCATTTTAAATTTTTTCCCTTAATGCCAGGGGGTTAAGACAAATATATAAACGTAAAGCCTTATTTTTGTTTGCTAAGAAATTTAAAACTGACTTTTGTTTTTTTCTAGAGAGTCACTCTATGGCTGCTGATGTCAACTTCTGGAGGTCCCAATGGGGTAATCACATGTTACAGAAAGGTCAGCTGGGGTTACTACATTGAAAGATACATTTGGTGGTCACTACACTTGTCTTGTGATAGACTTTAATCACTCAATATTTATCATTGTTAATTTATATGGCTACAATACAAAACCTGAAAATGACAAACCAAACCATTAGATTCTATAGAAACTAAATTATCCTTTTGGCTCTCTAAATATCCAACTTCCACTTTTTTAATTGGGGGGGGACTTTAATATTACCTATAATACAATAGATAGATGGCCCCAGGAAAAAACTCAACTCTAAATACAAGATTGAGGGAATTAATGGATAAATTCAATGTTATTGATATTTGGAGATAAGAAATCATTCACCTGGAGTAACCGTACAGGCTCTAGACGTGATGTATTGATTTCTGGTTATTATCAAGAAATATATCTCAAGATGCTGTTGCGGTCAATATCCTTACAATGCTACTCACTGATCACAGAGCAATCTATATACAAGTAAAACTTTCTAATTATGAGAATAATCCTCATAAGTCTTCATATTGGAAACTAAATGGCTCCCTTCTGGAACATTTTATTGTAAAATCTGAAATAAAAAAACCAAATTAACCTTTTTTGGAATAAGGCAAAAAAAGAAAAATCTTACAGCTTACATTGGGAGCTCTTCAAATATGAAGTGGGCAAATTTTTGAGACAACATGGAGCCAAAATTGCTAAAGCCAAATCTGCAAAAGAAGAAATTTTAATAATGCAAATTACTTCAATGTACCATCGACATCCAGATGAAATTTCGGAGCGGGATTAATTGCAACTGAGAGAAAATTCTGTATACTTCTTTCGCTTAGAAAACATCGTTCAAAAACCAACTTAATTCATCAGCTATAAATCAATGGTGCCATAACAGATAATGCTAAAGTAATCTCATATTTCTGCTATAAATTTTACGCAAATTTATATGAATCTCGTTACAATGATGAGGTTGCCAATACATTCATTGACTGTCAAAATTGTTAAAAACATAGAAAATTCCGATAGGCATTATTGTGATAGCCTGCTTGTTAAATCCATTGCCCTCCTCAAAAATAATAAATCAACGGGCACTGATGGATTAGTTGCAGAATTTTATAAAGAATTTTCAGATTATTTGGCACCATTTTTACTACTAAGTTTTCATAGAAAGCATTGAAAAAGGTTTTCTTCCACCGAGTCTTGCTCAAGGTCTAATTACTTTGATTCACAAACCTAACAAAGATACACTATTTATTGATAATTGGCGACCATGTTTACTGAATAATGATTACAAAAGTATGGCTCTATTGCTTGCAACAAGATTTAAAGATGTTTTAGATAAAGTCATCGATGAGACACAGTCTGGCTTTATGAAAAACCGACACATACCTAATAATATCAGACTTGTGCTGGATATTCTAGACTACTCTGAATTGATTTTAGATAATTCTTTATAAAGCCTTCGACTCGATCGAACATGAATTTATCTTTCTGTTGCTTAAAAAAATTGGCTTTGGTGATGTGCTCTATAGTGTCATAAAGGCTCTACAAATGCAAACTGCTCTATAAGTATGAAAAATGAAAAAAAATGAAAAAAATCTTAAACGCGGCATCTGTCAAGGATGCCCGATAAGCCCGTATCTTTTCTTGCTTTGTACTCAAATTCTAGCTTCTTATATTTATGTTACCTATATGAGAGGAAGCTGGCAGAGAAATTTTTAATTTTTAACTTTTAAATTTTAACTTTCTAAAAAATACTAACCAGGTACCTATTGCTCTGCAAATCATTGATGACTTCTCCAATGCTTCTGGTTTGACTCTGAATTTAAACAAATGCTAATTGCTACATTGAAAGATTGTAAGGATTTAAGTGTCTGTAATATAAGCATAGTAAAAGAAGTTACTTACTTAGGTTTAATCATTTGTAAAGACTCAAAACTTTGAACGTCAAAAAATTTTACCCCAATGATCAATAAAACACAAACTACATTGAATCAGTTGTTGCAAAGAGATTTAACCCTTAGAGGAAGAGTTTTACTTTCTAAGACAGAAGGTATTTCTCGGTTGACTGTGTAAGTTCTCTCTCCCTTTATGTAGACAGTAAAACTTGTAAGGATGTTCATCAAATGCGCTTTAAATTTCTGTGGAAGAATCAAACACATTATATCCGGAAGAGTGTTGTGTTGAGTAATTATAAAAATGGAGGACTTAATGTCCTAGACTTCACCACACTTAACAATACCTTTAAAATGAATTGGGCCAAACATTTTCTAAAAAATCAATCAAACAATGTAGATAAACTTCCTGAAAAACTTCTCTCCCCATAAATATATAATTTGGAACAATGGAAACATTCTGTACAAAAATAAATCTTTATACTTTGATAGTTGGGTAGAGAAACAGATTGTCATGGTAACTCAACTTTTTAACAGCAGTGGACAACTGATGTATTACTCAGAATTTTTAACCACTTATCAATTTTCAGTTACACCCAAACAATATGCTAAACTTTTCGATGCAATCCCTGCTGGAATTATCACGCTGTATAGAACAGTGTTTTTCAACCTTTTTTGAGCCAAGGCACATTTTTTTCATTGAAAAAATCACGAGGCACACCACCAGCCAAACATGTTAAAAAATGATACTCTGTAGCCTATATTAACAATATAGCCATTCTCATCAAAGTGTCTTGAATAGGAATCAAATAAACACAAAGAATAAAGGACTTTATCATCATTTGTATTTCTTCTTTCAAATAAAAAGTGCACTTAACATGTCCACTTCAAAAATACAGCTTGAACATAACAAATGAAACAACAATGTGGTCTTAAAGGTAGTAGAAAACGTCAAAGTGTTTTGCAAACTCTAATTCTGTCCAAAATTATTAATTACCAGGAATACAGAAATATCGTGCTTATTATGACAGAAGCAATAATATTTGGGAAAGATTTCACTGTTCTACACTGAGAAATATGAAGAGTTACATGTACAAAATGTCAATCTCAGTGTATTTTACTCACTCAGTGTGAAATCTGTGCCTGTTTGGATGAACAAAGAGCTCTTCCTCAACAGCTCTCAGTCGCTCTCTGTTTTTAGTTTTGATGGCAGTCAGGCTTGAGAAGCTCACCTCACACAGATATGTCGTGGAAAATGGGAGCAATGTCACAATAGCTTTGTTTGCCAGAATGGGGAACTCCTTGGCAGCAGTCAACCAAAAACTGTCCAAAGGTAGATCAGCAAAGCTTAGCTTCAGACCACGATTTTGTCTCAGTTCAGTTAGTTCCTCCTGCTCCTGCAAACTCATGTCCTTTCCAAAAACTGCTGAGCTGTATGGGTCCCTAACCCAGTCAAGGCTATACTTGGAGGCTGAAGAGAAATAAAATGACATCTTCTCCTTGAGAGTTTTCAGATGTTTACTAATGATCTCACACAGTGCAGCAGTGTGAACATCTTGCCATTTCTTGGTGAGTGGAAACATTTCAAGGTTGCCACTTTCCACATGTTGTTGCCAGAGGTGCACCTTTGAACGGAAGCCATTTATTTTATCCGTACTTGTGAGCAGGTTTTCATTCCGGCCTTGCATTCGTGTGTTCAGTTCATTCAGATGATGAAAAATATCCGCCAGATATGCCAGCCTTGCACACCACTCATCACTTGATAGCAGTTTTGCGTAATCGGACCCCTCATTTGTCAGAAACACCTTGAGTTTCTCCCGCAGCTCATACACACGGGCCAGCACCTTGCCGCGCGACAACCATCGGACCTCCGTGTAAAACAACAAGGCTTTATGCTCCGCTCCCATTTCCTCACACAAAGACGCAAATATACGGCTTTTCACTGGTCGTGTCTTTACAAAGTTTACCATGCCCACAACATCATCCAACACAGGGGCTAGTTCTGCTGGTAAAGTCTTGGCAACGAGGGCCTCACGGTGTAAGAAACAGTGCGTAACTATCACATCTGGGTTTGTTTCCTTCACTCTGCTAACGAAGCCTTTGGTGCGCCCGACCATGGCTGCGGCTCCATCAGTGCAGACACTCGTGCAGTTTTCCCACTTAAGTCCTCCTTTTTCGAGATACTCTGATGTGACCCGAAAAATTTCCTCTCCCGTTGTTCTTTCTGGCAAAGCTTTGCAAAACAGAAAGTTTTCTCTGATTACGTCTCCATCCACAAAACGCACATTGGCCAAGAGTTGAGCATGTCCACTAATATCCGTGGACTCGTCAAGTTGCAGCGCAAATTTCTCACTGATACGAATCTTTTCCAAAACCACACTTTCGATGTCGGCAGACATGTCATCAATACGTCTGGCAATTGTGTTATCTGAGAGAGGGACTTTGGCTACTTCTTTAACCGCTTCAGGTCCCAGCATCTCATTTACAATGGCTTTGCAGGCGGGTAATATTAATGTCTCTGCCACAGTGTGGGACCGTTTTGATTTAGCTACAAGTTCAGCTACGTGGTAGCTAGCTTTAAGGGCTCTCTCATTTACCTTTGTGGTTTTTCTCATAAATGTTGCCTGTTTCTCCGTGTGTTCACGCAGGCGAACAAAATACTCCTTATTCTTGTTTTGAAGCGACGGGTGTTTCGTTTGGAGATGGCGTTTAAGCTTGCTTGGTACCATAGCACTGTTGGATAGCTTCTCGCCACACACCAAGCACAACGGGATCGGTGTCGTTGCATCCCCGGTGGAAGTAAATCCAAATGAAACATAACTCTCGCTGTATTGCCTCGAGCTCACCGTCTTTGCTTTCTTTCCTCCACTCATACTAGGGCCTTCTTCTGGGTCCGAATTTTGTCCAGGGCCCAGTTCGGAATTGGTATTTTTCCTCTTCAAAAACTTCTCCATCACTGTCACCGTAGTTTCGCTTACCCACAATGCTTTTACCGCCAGCTGTCACTTTCATGCCTCACTAATTCTCTTGTCTCAACGGACAATGCAATTCGCTACCTGCTGCCATCTAGTGTTATGGAAGAGTTTTACATGATTACGCTCTCAAGGTGGGTTCACACCGAACGCGACTGAAGTGACTGAAGCGATGCGATTACATTAAAAATCAATGTAAATGACGCAACGTCAATTTATCCCCTTGCATGATCAAAGTTGAAAAATTTTTACTTTTTAAGCGACGTGAAGCGATATTTCCCGTCCTCCACTGTCTGTAGAGCGGAGGCAGCAGCCCCTCCCTCCCGCTTCAGTGCTGACGGCTGCAGCGGAGGCTGTTCTACTTCCTCAAAGTATCAGGTTCAAAATTAAAGCGGTAAATTTCTTTAAAACCACAGTAACTACTGATCAAACACATTCTGAGTGAAGTCATCCTTTAATATCTCCGTTAAGTTGATCATTTAACCGTAGAAGCGGAGCAAGAAGGAAAAAAAAAAGACGTCATCAACACTCTCTCTCTCTCTGTCTCTACCCTGTTACCGGGGCCACACACACACACACACACACACACACACACACACACACACACACACACACACACACACACACACACACACACACACACACACACACACACACACACACACACACACACACACACACACACCCCTAGTGATCGCGTCGCTGGAGCGATGAAATGATGGACTGACAAAAAAGCACCACTATGTGCAAACTACCGATCAGGGACGATTTAAGGCAACGGCATCGCTTCCGTCGCGTTCGGTGTGCACGCACCTTTAGTCACTACTGCAGCACGGACACTCGACAATGGTATATTATTTGCAGATAATAATTAATATGTTTTCAAAATTTTTTTTAGACCAATTAGGTGAAATTGGATAATTTCCCACGGCACACCTGACGATCTCTCGCGGCACAGTGGTTGAAAAACACTGCTCTATGGTATGGACAGTATAAAAACAAGGAACGTGACGTCGCTGGGTATGGCGCAGCCGGGGCCCCAACCTGGAGCCAGGCCTGGGGCTGGGGCTCGAATGCGAGTGCCTGGTGGTCAGGCCTTTGCCTACAGGGCCCGGCCGGGCCTAGCCCGAAAGGACAACGTGGGCCCGCCCTCCTGTGGACCCACCACCCGCAGAATGATACGTAGGGTTCGGGTGCAGAGAGGACTGGGTGGCAGTCGAGGGGGGTGCCTCGGCGGCCCGGTACGCGTCCAGTCTTAGTCTTTCTTATCATTGTTTTATCTTATAGTTACGGGTATTCTCATTGTATTATTGCTATTACCTCATTAATTTATATTGTTTTTTTTTTTCTTATTGTATTATAGTTACTGGATTCTCATTATAATATTTTGTTAGTGCTATTATTATTTTATAATTGTACTACTTCTGTATTATTGTTATTGCTATTTTTATATTCTTAATTAATATTTTATCTTATAGTTACTGGTATTAGCATGTAATATTATCATTTAATTTTTATCATTGTATTATAGTTACTGGATTCTCATTATATTTTATTGCTATTATTATTATAACTATTACTACTTCTACTATTAATATTATATCCCTATCTAATTGTACTACTACTTTTTTTTATAGTTATTGCTATTTTTAGATTTTTATTTATTATTTGTATAGCCATTACTATTACTACTTTCACGATTAATATTATATCTCTATCTAATTGTACTACTACTGTATTGTTGTTATTGTTATTCTTATAACATTCTTTTTTTAAATTATTCTTTTATCTTATAGTTACTGGTATTCTCATTGTATTATTATTATTATTATTGCTATTACCTTATTATTTTATGTTTTTTTATTATTGTATTACAGTTACTGGATTCTCTTTGTTATTTTGTTATTATTATTATTATTATTATTATTATTATTATTATTATTATTATTATTATAATTGTACTACTTCTGTATTAATGTTATTGGCATTATTATAATGACCATTATATTTTTAAACTCCTTTTTAATGATTAATATTTTATATTATAGTTACTGGTATTCTCATTGTATTATTAGCATTGCTATATTATCATCATATTTATTCTCATTGTATTATTAACATTGCTTTATTATCATCATATTTATTATCATTGTATTATTAGCATTGCTATATTATCATCATATTCATTGTATTATTAGCATTGCTTTATTATCATCATATTACCATATCATTATTTAATTTTTTTTTTTTATCATATTATTGTTACTAGATTCTTATTATATTACTTTGTTTTTGCTATTATTATTATTATTATTATTATTAAAACCATTACCATTATTACTATTACTATTTTTGCTAAAACTATTATATTCGTATCATCATCTTTATTATTATCAGGGCTCTACACAAACTTATCCAGTGGTGGCACTGGACTTTCTCTGTTGGTCGAGGGGCTGTACAGTATAGCCATGCATGCTGATGAATAGTTGACTTAACTGGCGTACTGTAGTTTTGTATGAAGTAAAGATTGACAGTGACTCATGATATATTTGCAAAATGTTTTAGCGTCAATGTTAAGTTTTTCTGTAACAAGCAGTGGCTGAAGTAATAATAATAATGGGTCCACAACACGGCTCCACTATGATTGTTTGTTCTTCACAAGGGTGAGTTTTTCTTATATTATTCTATGTGCTAAGAAAGATGCTAGCAGCTACAATGTAAACACACACACGGCTGATGCACTACACCAGGATGAAAATACTGAACTCACACAGAGTCGTTTAGAGAGTTGCGACTTTGGTGTTGCAAAACGTTTATTTTTCGTGGTACTTCTGTGTCTCTCTTAACAACCTGCGACGGATTATGTGCAAGACGCGTGAGAGATAACACACGGAGGAGATGGATAGAGAGACACACATTAGCTAATAGCTAAGCTCTGACCACGGTTCGACGGTAAAAAATTATTTTTGTTTTTTAAAAAAAGACAGCCGAATTGTAGATAATACTTTAATTTACTTACTCACACAAGTAGTTTGGAGCTTTACGTTTTGTTTTGTGCAGTTTGGTTGTTTTTCTGATTGGTGCTACAATGTCTATGTAGTTTGGTTATCAGCGGGTCAAACATTTCACGGAACACACACACACGCACACACACACACACACACACACACACACACACACACACACACACACACACACACACACACACACACACACACACACACACACACACACACACACACACGGCATTTATAATAAAAATATACCAAATGAGTAAAATAAAACAAAAAAACTAAACAATATTTATACAAAAAGTACACAAAACGACAACAGAATAAAAATATGAAAATGAACACCAAAAAAGATACAAAAATACTAAAAAAAACCTCCTGAATCACACTACAATGGCAACAAAAAACTATAATTACAGAAAAAAATGCACAAAAAGACAACTGAAAGATAAAAAATACACAATGACTCCAAAAAACATACATTACAGAAAAATACACCAAACAACAAAAATATGAAAATACAGAAAACTAAAAGTTTATACCAAAAATACACAAAACTACACAAAAAAGATACACAAATACACATGATGACTCCAAAAAACATACATTACAGAAAAATACACCAAACGAAATAAAACATAAAAATGAGTAAAAAAAAACAAAAAACAACAACAAACACATTTATCATGTATATGTTTTATACAATTAAAACAGAGAAATCGCACACGCTTTTTTTATTTTGCAAATAAACCCCTTTATAACACTACAGAGTACAGAGTATGTACACCTCTTTGTATATTGATATTGATGTGAACTGTTCTTTTTGTGGAGATCATCCAGAGACAATACAACACCTCTTTTGGACATGTTCTTACTCGAAGAATTTCTGGAAGGGCTTCTGCAGCTTTGTAATTGGAAATCTATACAAGGACCTTATTTTAAAATGGGAAAATGTTGTTTTTTGTTTCTTCAGAAGGCAAAGGTATGAAGACATTTATTTTATTATTAATTTACTAATTTTTCTGTCAAAATTTTATCTTCATAAATGTAAATACTCCAGAAACCTAATTTCACTTTTTTTTTATAGTGACACTCTCTCTTATATGAAGATTTTGGAAAGCTCTAATAACAAAAAGGCTTCGAAACTATAAATATTTGTTCAAAATACAATATATTTGAAATTGCATAATCATGCGATTGCATATTGTGATCTACCCCCTGGCATATTTAGTTTTTTCTGTATACATCTGTATACTTCTTGTTAATAAAAGTGAATAAATAGTAGGACCCTATAAAATCCACGTTATAGGAATCGCGGACGGAATCGACCAATGAAAACGCTTAAGCATGGAAATGGACAAAATCGGCATGAAACGCCTTCACCGTGGGGTAAAGAATGTTTTTTTTTTAATGGGGAAATGTTTCTAATGCCTCTAAATTAATCGCACAACAATATTTGACATAAGAAGCAATGTTTTTCCAATTTAAATGGATTTTGGTATTTCATGATATAACTGAATTAAAACAATAAATGATCTCGAACAACAAAATTGTGTTCATTATTTTCATCACTGAGTGCTAAAATAATGGGATTGTCCTACGAAGCTGGATAAGTATATTCGGGATATTTCTCCGTTAGCGAGCTTCACCAAATATTCTCTGTCAGAGAGCCCCCGTTCTACGAAACAGGATATGAATAAGTTAAATTAAGTGAGGTGATTTGAGCCATGCTACATTGGTGCTCCTATGACAGGGGTGGAGATTGCAGCGTCTGATCAATCATAAACACAGAGAAATAGCAATTAATGTCATAATTGAGGAATACATTTTTAAAAAATATGAATAATTCAAATCCATAATTCAGTCTAAATCCCCACCCCCCCCACTGTCAGCCATTTTAGAGCATTTTGACTGATTTTTAAAGATCCACAGAATGTTTTGTACTTTGATAACCTGAAATCTGACACCAAATTCTGAAAGATTAAAATCTCTACTTTTATCAAATTTTTTTGTTTTGTTTTTAGTTTTTGTCCTTCTGTAATCAGCAGTTGAACAGAGGCAAGTTTCACACATATAGCCAGTTTCTGACCATAAAGCTGAGAAAAAAGCATTTTTTTTTACAACATTATTTTTTTTTGCTTTAGGAACACCTCAACATTGGTTTCCGTCTATAAATTTATAAAAACACTGAGACTGGGCTTTTGATGGCAACATTATTATTAGTTTGCTTTTTAATTTTTTGGTCAAAAATTGAGAAAAAGTTCTACTTTTCTGGGTAAATGTAGCCTGTTAAATTAATTTTTTTTGTTCTTCCTCTCTTCATCCCTTCCCTTCTGTTTGTTTCACACACACACACACACACACACACACAGACACCTATACTGTAAGAAATTGTAAATACTGTTCTCTGGGTGTATGCTGTCGGGTTATCACATTGCTGTTTGTTCCTGTCTATTGTCTTGTCTGTTGCAAAATAAAAATAAATAAATAAATTGCAAACTTCGGTCCAAATTAAATTTTTGTTAGTCACAGTCCACTGCATATACCAACTGAATGCCATCCAGCTAGTTAAAACCAGTGAAAAACTCTAGATGGCACTAATGAGTCCTGAAATTGCATAAAAAAATGACACGTTAAATATTTCACCAAACTTTACCATCCTGCCAAATTTCATGAAAATGCACCCTCGGGAACAGCTGGTTTATTTTCTTCTTGCACGCCCTGAAGAACTCTGAAGAAACTGTTCTCAAACAAAGCAGTTTGCGGTATCTTTAGAGTGATGTGCTCTGATGTCACTGTAAATGAGAACTGGTTCTCAGTAAACAAATCTGCAAAAACTAAAGGTAAAATAGATTAAATAAATACTAGTAAAGCTCACTGTGATGGGTGCATTGTTAGCAGACAGAAATAATCAGCAGATAGATATTTGGTTTAGGGAGGGGCTCTGCCTTGACTGATCACAGATGTATGGCATTATAATTAATCACAGCTGGCTTATATCTTCCAGGAAGTAGCTGGAAGAGGGAGAGAGGAGCACTACCGGCAGTCTGCTGGAGTAGACTAGTGGGGTATACCAGTCAAGAAAGAAAAAACTCTTATAGAAGTAAACCAAAACAATCAATGCAATTCATTTTTTTAACTTGTTATTCTCCACAAAAACTGCAGAACTCATTTACAATTGTATACAATAAAACAATAGCTTGTTATGTTTTTAACTTAATTTTACCTCTTTCCTCAGTGAGAATATGCCAGTATGTATTGGGCTCGAACAGGGCTTTGAAATCTGGCTCAATGTCTGAGGTGACTATGCAAAGGGCAGCTAAGATGTGGTCATCACTTTGTTTGGATTTGTTGAACTCCAAAAAGGACTAGAATTTTGTTAGCATGCCTCCTTAGGAAAGGAAATATCTTCCCTTTGAGAAAAAAATGTAAAATCCAACAGTGAGACTGACCTGAAGTGTTTTGTCAGAAATGTGTCAAACTGCAGTCAATGAGTTTCATCAGAACATCACTTACTCCATTGTCCACACTGCAGTAAGGGGAAGAAACCATGTGCATTTCACTCTCAACTGCTCCCTTTTTCTCTAGGCATATCAGTGCAACAGAGTCCAATAAACACTACTTAATGAACTCTCTGTCAGAAAACACTTTATGATGTCTGGCAAATTTTTGATAAATGACATAACTTGTCCTGATGGCTGTATCTATGGGTGTGCAACATTTTGTAAAAAATTGCATCTGCGTCCATACGGAAGTAATACAAATACGATATTAACAAGTGCATTCAGGCTGTGTAGGACATCACTGAAGGCCTGCCACTGCTTGTTTCTTCAGGTTTCAAACCATCCAATCCACCATACAAGAGTGTTGATGCTTTCCTGTTCATTCCACAAATACAAGTTACGTTTCTTATAAATGTGGAATAATTTTAAAGGGAAATGAACAGGCTAGCCAGTTATTCCCAAGAAGCACTGTTGCATCAAAAAATAATGCACCCAACTCAAATTTCCTTACTTTTGTGATAAATTAATTTATTATTCAGTTTACTTTTTAAAGCTGGTTAAAATGTAAGAAAGCATTTATAAATATTTTTGCATGTTTACATTTTGCTACATGATACATACTTCACTTTCTTAACATACTGATTTTATTATCTGCAAATCAATAAATTGATGTCCAAAAATGGTAAATGGACTTGATTTTATATAGCGCTTTATCCCCACACTGAAGCAGTCTCAAAGTGCTTTACATATCAGCTCATTCACCCATTCACACACCAGTGGGACAGGACTGCCATGCAAGGCGCTAGTCGACCACTGGGAGCAACTTAGGGTTCAGTGTCTTGCCCAAGGACACTTCGACAAATAGGTACAGGGCTCGAACCCCCAACCTCTCGATCAGAAGACAACCCACTACCACCTGAGCCACAGACATCAGAGACAATCTAGTTTAAACTAATTTGGTTGAGATTGTTTAGTGTCATTTATACACTACATACACACAGTGCACACCGCTACCCTGAAAAAAAGGATGAAGCTGGTCAGAAAATGGATAGATGGATGATACACACAGCATAGGCACTGATTCCGTGGGTGTTTCGGGCCCGATCACCCACGGAGATGGCTGAGCCCTGAGTCACCGCTGAACCACGTTTTAATCAAGGCCCACCCAGATGCTGTTCATCCAATAAAAAGCCCAAGGAAAGCTTTGAGTGAAAGGTTTTCAGTCAATCAGTGGCTTGCACCCCCACATGTGGACTCTTAACCCCGCCCACAGGCTGCTTCTTCACCAGGATCATCACTGGTTTTATCTATCGGGGGTCACTACCTAAAGTCGGAGCTCCTACATGGTAAAGTCATACTTTCTCATAACAACGATGGCCCTCGAGCAGAACCATGTTGGTGGTAAAACAGTGATTAAAAGCATTTTAATGCCGAAAACCTTAGGAAATAATATACAATATTCATTATGTTCACAAATTACTTATGCTGTTGTGGAACACAGTGATGCAGGCTTTATTTATGTTGCTGTTTTATGATTTTAAAATCCATTTAAAATTATTATTATTTTTTTACTTGAGCCCTGTCGTGTTTTTAAAGCCTTACATGAATCACATTGTATGCTTTGTTGCTGAAATATGCCACATAATGTTGCTTTGCTTTGTTGGGCCAATATTATATTTCCATTCAGAATAATCATAACTTTAATCACACAAACATTATTGCCATTATTTGTAACTTCTGACCCAGCTGTTGTGAGGAGGCGGGTGAAAAACAAGGTGAGCGATTATGATTGGCTTAGGCAGCGTCATGTTTCATGGTAGCCAATCAGAGTCAGTGTTTTTACACATGTGCCAGCAAGAGGAGGCGGGTTAAAAACAAGGTGAGCGATTTGATTGGCTCAGGCGACGTGCCAGCGCGCACACGCACGCACACACACACACACACACACACACACACCAGATTGGATGAAGCAGCAGAGATGGTGAGTGCGGAGCAGTCTGATGAAAAGTTGTCATTTTTAAGGCGATACAAACACTACTTTAAATTAATTGTGGTCAAAGGCAAGAACGTACATGTGAAGTGTACATTATATCAAGGAAAGAAGACTGTCGACATCCGTTGTAAGCAACTCAAATTTAATGAAGCACCTCACAATGTGACAGTTTCGCATGACGAAAGCCAATCAGAGTCTTTGTTGACGATGACGTCAGGCCGTCAACATGGACACCGGTCTGTTCACCCATTCAACCATGGAGTAGAAGCAGTGTGACCACCTGGAGCTGTATGACGCGGCCTTTATAACCGGGACCGGACGAGGAAGGATTTGGAGTGGAGGACAATCAGTGAGGAGGTGGTAGTAGCAGGTAAAAGTTCTCTCTGTAGTTTTCATCTTTGAAAGTCGGCAATGAGCTAGGATAGCATTAGTCGCTAATCACACCGGCTTTTTTCACTGGTGGTTTATGTTTATGAGAAGAGAAAAATGAATGCAATTAACTTTAAATCAATAAAAACAAAAAGAATGCAGAAAATAGTCATTTCAGTGCTAATATTATCAACTTCTCTGTAAACATGGACACATATCAGTACGTCTTAACAAGCACAGTGATTATATCCTCTTCATTTTTGTGAGATTCACAAAGTATCTTCACCATGTTTTCTTTGACAGACATTGATTTATAGATGCACAGAAGTGAATGGACATGAACATCCTATAGCTCAGCAGTCTGCAACCTTTACTTTTAAAGGAGCCATTTTGTCTAATCTCACCTGAATTAGTCCTTCTGGAGCCGAAAAAATACCTTCTCAAATAAAACAATAGTATGTGAAGTTCTATATCAAATATCAAATAATGTTACATGAACAACATTTTTTTTGAGTTAATGTATTTGAAGGGCTGCAAAAACAACTTGAATTAGATAACACATGATCATGTCGGTCAACACATGTTAATTGCTAATTTATTGCAACATATTAAGCATGCATATAAAGCCGACATGTTGGCAGTTACTGTAAATAAAACTTTTCACACACATAAAATCTCTACTTTCTTCTAGAATAGCCTTTTTGTTAGTTTAGTTTTATTACCATGGATTTAAAACTTACGGTTAGCCACAGGTGCAAGAAAAGTTGATGACCTGTAGATGTTGCAGGAGGTGAAGTAGGAAGGTGACACTTATTGCACAATATGATTTATTTTTAGGTTAACAAATGGTTTTATCATAATTATATTTGAAGTTAATGTCCTTAATCATCAATACCCACTGTAAGAAATAACAATTCTTTAATTTAAAATATTTTTGAAAACTATAGGGAGCCATCACAAAAAGAGTCAAAAAGCCACATGAGGCTCCAGAGCCGCAGGTTGCAGACCCCTGGACTAGCCAATAGCTGGACACTGTTAATATTTACTGGAGGGGAAACTAACATCCACACAGAAAAACAGCTTCTGTCCATGAAAATAAACAGGATAATTATCACATTCATCACATTGAAGAACCATTCTGTAACATATAACAAAAGGTAAGACTTAGAATTGTGTGAGTAATAAAAGAAGTGTCTATTAGTTTTATTTAAATTACTACGGTGCAATATGTTTTTAATTTTACAAAATATGGCTTTAAATCAGTTGTTTTCACTGTAACAAACTGTAAGCAGATGGGGAAAAAGTGTCAATGGCATGTTGTTATTACTATTATTATTTTAACATTGACATGTTAATGATGCCACACTGTTATATAACTGAGTATAAAAACTTATTTTAAGGAGCATATGATTAATTTGTGTAAAACAAAAATAAAAACACCTTTTATTTGTTATTTTGATTTGGTTTTAAAATGGAATAACCAAAGAACGAAGGGTACACAGATTATGATGCTTAATATGTATACATATGCTCCCCAAACGTGTGCACATTCAGCACCCATTGCACACACTCAGGTCAGTGCACATTGCCTCACAGACACTCAAATCTACTCAATCTGTGAACACACAAACTGCAGCGCACACAACACACTCAAACGAGCAAAACCTGCACGTGCACACACACTCACTGATGTATGAAGGCAGTGGAACGTCAGTCACGGAGGGAGGGAGGGGGGAGAGAGACCAGGGCTGTTGCTCCGTATTGGAAAGACTTTTGTTCTGATACAAATGCTCACTGCTCACGGCAAATGTCTAAGTGTTGACAGCTATGTTTTAACCTCTTTCCTCTCGTGCGCCAATGTAAACAACGCATTTCCGTGCCACTCTCGCGATACTTCCGAGTCTTTTTTTTTGGAGTTTTAGAACGTTAGCTCCGCAGTCAGAAAACGGCAGCGGGGCATTACGGGTCGGCGGACCGCGACCGTATAATTCCGTGCCCCGTGTGTACAAATTAGGGTGGCAGCAGGGGTGCAAGGCTTTGTTTTGAGGTGGCATCTGCCACCCTATGCCACCCTGGTAGATCCGCCCCTGAGGATCTATATTAGTATATTGGGTCTGTCAGGACCGGGAATGGGCTACACATCTGCTCCTCTCTCCGTTTCTGTAGCTCAGCGCTTTGTCGTACAGTCACACCACTTACATTTGAGCTGCAGCACTGACAGACACATACAGACATGTCGCTCTTTACTGCAACAGTCGATGCGCAGGAGAGAAAACAAAACAAAAGGATCAATCTTTTGGCTGGTATTTATACTACTGATGTTTTTGGATCGATCTGCACACTTGTCGTGAGCACCTACCAGCAAAAACATAAATCGGAGCCCCTGACACACAGTACAATCAAACTCTCATTGTCTCACCTCCTGGCATGCAGTGTGAGCAGGAAAAAAAAATTACAAGAAAAAGAAAGGAGGAATACAGACAGTGATATAAAAAAAAAAATAAAAAATTGGTAATTCAAATATCCATATGAAATATTTAAAGTAAAATGTGAGAAGGAAATATCTTTTTTTTTTTTCTTTTTAAATTTTTTGCAAAATAGATTGTAAAATGTAAGTACTTACACATGTACACAAAGTCCCAGCTGTAATGGCAAGGAACAGCGACAGTCCAACATTCATCTTTATCTTACACCGAAATCAGTGTTTGAAGAAAAAAGTAATATAAATTCAGAAGAAGACTTCTGCATTTAAGATTAGAGCTCTCCTCTCTGATACGTCTCACCCAACATCTGAGACAAAATAACAGAGCAGCCAGGCAGAGGGAAAACACTAATAAATACCTGATTCTCTATCGTCATAAAACAGCTAAAGTATGCAGTATGGGAGCGGCCAGAACAGATGCACTCTCACGAAAACACCCTGTTTCTCTCTTGGTGAGAGAATATAGAGGAGAGAAAAATATGACAACTTTCTATTCCTTCTTTAAGCACATTTAACAGCGACCTTCCATCCATTTTCTGACCCGCTTGCTCCTTTTTTCAGGGTCATGCATCACTTCTTAATGGACTATCATATAAATTATTACTTTCCCTCTCTTGTATTAATGCCATTGTTTGTTCAATCAACTCTGTTTTTATTTAAATCTTTCAGGTTCACTTGTAGAAGTCAAATAAGAGTACACCTAAGTGGAGGGGGAAGGGGAGGGGAAAAGGAGCAGGGAGAAGAGACTCAAGGCAGGAAATAGAAAAGGTGGGGAAGAATAGACTGTTTTGCAGTGAGGGTGAGATGTGAGGTTGTAGAATATATTGTGCTTATTATGTTGTGTAATCCAGCCAGTATGGTGACAAGTGTGAACAGGGGGAATGAGTGAATGGTAGTACCTAAAGCAGGTATTTGGGATTAACGTGTCTAAGGTTAAGCCCAGTATGAGTTTTATCCCACATCCCAAGGTGTGCCAGTGCATCGTATACCAGTATACGTGCAAAAAAAAAAAAAAAAAACGCTACTGCAAGCCCAGGAACTGCCCTGGGCCCGCAGATGCAGCCAGGCCAGCAGAAAGAGCGGAGGCCAGGGAGCCCCAGGCAACCCCCCAGATGCCCCTAAGATCCCAGGCTGAGAGGCAGCCACCGCCCCCATACACACATCCGAGGAAGCCCCAAGCAGCCGAGCACCCAGTGCATCCCCCCACCGACCCCAACCCCCAACCCCAAGGCACCCCGCCAGCATCCAGCCCCCCCCATCCACCCACACCCAAGCACCCAACCCCCCGAGGGAAGGGCCCAGAGAGCCCCCCGCCCGAGACCCCAGCAGAGGAGCCAAGGCCCCCGCCCAGCAGACGGCTAGAGCCGCGTGGAACAGGCAGCCGGCGGGCGCCCGCCGGTGGGCCCAGAGCCAGCAGGGTCCGGACCCCAGGCCAGAAGGACCCGGAACGGAAGCAGCACCGAGAGCAGCGCCCCCAGGGACGACAACCACGCCCATAGTCGCCGAGGGCACCAAGGGGATGCTGCAAGCCGCCCCGCCGGCCCCCAGGCGCACCGACCAGGCACCCCAGAGCGCGCCAGATCGCCCCCCCCCCCCGCCCAAGGGCCCAGCCAGAGAGCCGCACCCGCAGGTATGGCAGGGCGCGGCCCGTACCACCCGCCCCGGCAGACCCCCGCCAGGCCCGGCGGACCCAAAGGGCACCACCGCAGGACAGGGAACCCCCAAGGGCGAGCCCCCGGGCCAGACCTCCGTGGGGAGCACCCCCCCACCCCCCAGCCCAGGAACAGGCCACAACCCAGCAAGACCGCGCAGCCCCAGACGGCACAAAGACAGCTGCCCAGGTCCCGCCCCCCACCGGACAGCGCAGGCCACGGGGCAATGCCCCCCCCGGCGCAAGAGCGACCGGCGGCCGCCACCACAGGAGAGAGGGACCCCAATGGCACACAACCGATGCGGAGCAGCAGCCCCCAGCCAAAGGCGCAGAACCTACCCACCCACCAGCCCGCAGATAGCAGGACAGACCTACCAAGTGGCCGATACCGACCTCAATCCCCGGAACAGCAAGAGCCGCCCCCCAGCAAAAAGCACCACCCCGGAGCTCCCCATCCAGCCTATGTGTATATATGTGTATGTGGTGCAATAGCTCCGGAGGGTGGAAGTGGTGGTCCCACCCTCCGGGGGGGTGGTGTGTTGAAGTGTAATTAAAATTGGAGGGATTAGTAGGGCAGCCAGAGGTGGGAGTGCCGCCCCCGCGCCACTACTTAGTAGCGCAGGCGGCGGCCCCCTCCACCCCCAGCCCCACCATCCAGCCCAAGGGTTGGGTATATGAGTGTGGTGCAACAAGTGGGTGAGCCAGACCAGCTGGGAGTGAGTGATGTGAAGTGTCCATGTAGAAGGCCTGTCTGGTAGGAGCCCGGCCCGTCCGCACGGCGGGCCACCGGAGAGGGCAGACGGCGCAGACGGGCACACGGCACCGCGGGCCCCAGAGATGCGCCGAGCAGCACAACCGGAGACCCCCCGCGGCACCCCCCCAAACCGTGGCGGCCACACGGAGCACGGCGGGACCCCCCCCCCTCCAGGCAGAGCCAGGCACCAGCCACATCCCCCAGCAGTCCAGGAGGCGACCCTCGCCGCCAGCCGGCCCAGAGCGGCCCGCCCCGCCAAAGCAGGCGGCGACCGCGCAGGAGAGAGGCCAGCTCCCACACCAGGGCCAGCACAGGCCCGCACGACACCACGTCATAGCACCCTCCACAGGTGGGCGGCCCCGGCCCCCCCGACGAGAGAGGACGCCACCAACCACCTAAGCAGGGCCACCCCGCCAGCCACGGACCGATAGGTAGGCGAACCCATGCCCCCCCAGCCAGGCACCGCAACCCCACATCAATGTCGCCAGCAGAGCCCCCCCCACCCACGGAGACCACCCCCAATCACCCCCGACGCCAGCACAGCCCGGAGGACAGCAGGCCCCAGCCAACAGCCCCACCCCGCCCAAGGCGGCGCGGCACCTCGTCGAACCGCAACCCGTCCCCGGGCAGATGGTGGGAGGGCGCACCCCGAGATGCCGAAGCCACGAACCCCACCAACTCAGGCCCCCAGACGAGCCAAACCCCGAGCCACCCACCCAGCGCAGCAAAGCTCGCTCCCCCAAGCGAAGGCCACAGCCCCCCCACCAGCACCCCGGGCCGACAGGAGCCCCCCACGCCAAACCCAACGGGAGAGCCGGTGCCGAGCGAAGGCGGAGGAGGGGGGAGGACGAGACAGGGGGACAGAGAGCAAGAGGAAAGAGTGGCAGAGAGACACGCAGGCCCCCGGCACCAAGGGCCACCCAGATGTGCACGAAGGGGGCAGGAGAGCAACACCCAACCGCCCAGGGACCACAAGAGCACCCGAAAGGGACGCACGCCCCCACAGAGGCACCCAAAACACCCCAGCAACCCACCCAAGCCACCCAGGTCAAGGCCACCCCACAAGCCCATGGAGGTCCAGGACTACAGTTAGATCAGTGTGTTAGTAAAGAGTGGTGCTGGCAGTTGCTTGCAGGCTAGATCATCAGGCTAAAAATGAAAAATCAAGATTCAATGCAATTAGAAAAGGAGTCCAACGCTCCTCAAAGCAGGTTATTTTATTTTTTCTGAGAGCAGACATCTTTTCCATGGAAATGAATTCTATTAGATTTCGCCATTGGTTTATGTTTAAGGATTTTTTATCTTTCCAATTCACTAATATTGTTTTTTTTGCTACGGCAAGTGCCGCAAGGATGGATTGTGATTGGTTTGCTGGAATATCAAGCATAGTCAGGTCTCCTAACAGACATAGATTTGGAGATAGAGGAATCCTGTAGTCCAAAATAAAGGACAGTTTTTCAGTGATTAGAAACCAAAACTGTTGAACTGGCGAACAAAGCCATACGGCATGTAAATATGAATCAGCTGTTCCCTGGGTGCACTGAGAGCAGATGTCTGTTGGGGAGAAGCCCATTTTATACATTTTCTGTTGGGTAATGTGGGATCTGTGGAGGACCTTGTATTGAATTAGCTGAAGATTTGTGTTTTTAGTCATCTTAAAGGTATTGCAACAAATTTCTGTCCAGAAATCGGTGTTCGTGGTGATTGAGAGTTCAGCTTCCCATTTAGTGATTGGTAAGTGATTAGAGTTAGTGTTCAAGAGTGCTCTGTATATTTTTGAGAGTTTTTTTGTTTTTGTTGAGATATTTTTCACATATATGGCCAGTTCTGGAGGTTGCAAGGTGATTAAATCTATTGCCGTATATTTCTTAATTGTCTCTGTTACTTGTAGGTATTGAAGAAAATTACTTTTATTTATATTAAATGTTTGGGTTAGATTGTTATATGTCCTGAGCTTATCATTTTCGAAGAGGTCTTGGAGATGAATAATTCCGCTATCTTCCCATGTTTTTAGATAGAGCGGTGTTTTTCTGTTTCTAAAGTCAGGGTTGTTCCAGATTGGAGACAGCATGCTAGTTTTTAATTGAACATTTGTAATGTCCAGGGCTTTCCACCACGCAGTCAGGGTGGAGGCAATCATTGGGTTTTTAAAGCAGTTATGACGTTTGAGGGTCACAGTGATAAAAGGGAGATCAGAGAGTTTAATATATTTGCAGTCGAGCTGTTCTATTTCTAGCCAGGTGTTGTGGTATTATTTTGGTTTTAGCCATTCTGTTAAATATAGAATTTGGTTTGCTAAGTAATAATGCGTGAAATTAGGGGCTTCCAACCCTCCCTCACTTTTATTTTTTTGAAGAGTTGAAAGGCTTATTTTGGGTTTTTTATTCCTAGCATAGAATTTTGTAATTGCAGAATCTAATCTTTTGAACCATTGCGTTGGTCGTTTCAGTAGGATCATAGAGAACAGATAGTTTATTTTAGGTAAGATTTTCATTTTAACTGAGGCTATTCTGCCAAGGAGTGAGATGGGGAGATTGTTCCATCTCCGCAGGTCTTCTGTGACTTTATCCAACAGAGGGTCTAGGTTCAGTTTAATTAATTCATTTAGGTTTGGTGATATATTTAAGCCTAGATATTTAATTATATTTGTGGGGGAGGGGTATTGTGGTTTTTGGGTTGCTGGGTTCCATGAATTTTGCGTTAAAGGAAGGATTGATGATTTTGACCAGTTAATGGAATAGTCTGATAGTTTAGAGAAGCTGTTTATTAGTTTAAATAATTCTTCTAATGAGGATTGGGGTTCTTCCAAATAGAGTAAAATATCATCCGCATGAAGATTAATTTTGTGTTCTGAAATGGATGAGTGGATTCCTTTAATAACAGAGTTCTGACGAACAGCTGCTGCGAGGGGTTCAACAAATATTGCAAAAAGCAAAGGTGAGAGTGGGCAACCTTGTCTCGTTCCCCTCTGCAGTGTGAAGCTTTGGGATGTTATTTTGTTTGTGGTTACTGAGGTCTTAGGTTTAGAGTATAGGGTGGAGATCCATTGTATGAATGAATCTCCAAAGCCAAATTTGCCAAGGACAGCAAGGAGGAATGACCAGTTGACTCTATCGAATGCTTTTTCTGCGTCTAGTGACAAGATTATTGTTTTCTTTTTAGAGTTCTGTGCCATGTTGATAAAATTAAACAGCCTTCTAACATTGTCTGTGGAGTGTCTATTTTTAATAAATCCTGTCTGGTCTTGGTATATAATTGACTGTACGACTTTCTCTAACTTGGAAGTGAGTGCTATGGAAATAATTTTTATGTCTGTGTTAATAAGTGAGATGGGACGGTAACTTGAGGGTAACATGGGGTTTTTGTCTGGTTTAAGTAGTAATTTAATGTTTGCTGTATTCATGTGACCTCCTACATAACCTTTATTTTTAATCTCTGTTACTACTCTGAAAAAGAGCGGAGCCAGCATTGACCTGAAGTGTCCAGATTAAGTTTTGTATTTTGGAGTTTTTTCCATAAAAGTTCAGACGGGTTAGCTGCGTATTCTTCCGTAAGTTTCTTAATTTTTTCTTCAATCGTTTTTTCTGCTATCTGTTCCTGTTTTTTCTTATGAGAAGAGTATGATATAATCTTCCCTCTGATGACAGCCTTGCCGGTTTCCCAGAGTAAGGACGGTGACACTTCCAGAGAATCGTTTGTTAATAGAAAGTCCTCCCATTCTTTTCTTATCATTTTACCAAATTCACTGTCATTAAGTAATGAAGTGTTAAAGCGCCACAGAGAGGATAATTTCTGATTAGAGTCACACTTCAGGGTGAGGGATATCGGGGCATGATCGCTAATGGTTATAGGATGTATTTTAGAGGAAATCTTATGTGCAATGGATTTATTTGAGAGAAAAAAGTCAATTCGGGAGAAGGATTTATGCACAGGGGAGAAGAAGGTGTATTCTTTTTTAGTTGGATTGTTCAGTCTCCATACGTCACCTATTCCAAGATCATCCATGTAATTCATTAATACTTTAGCAGATCGAGACGGTTTTGTATTTGGGCACTTACTGGATCTGTCTAATGATGTGTTGAGTGTCAGATTGAAGTCACCTCCGATGATTACAGATGAATCTGCAGATAGGTAGGATAGCTCTGAAAAAACTCTATGGAAGAATTCAGGGTCATCGTTATTGGGGGCGTAGAGGTTTAGAATTGTGAAACATTTATTATAGATTACCACTTTGATAATAATATATTTACCCTCTGGGTCTATGGTGGAGTTGATTATGTTAAAGAGCAACCTTTTGTTGAAAAGAACCGAAACTCCTCTTTGCCTGGAATTGAAACACAAATTATATATTTTGTTAAAATTTGAGTCTGTCAGAGATTTTTCTTCTGATTTAAGTAAGTGAGTTTCTTGAAAGAAAACAATGTCTGCATTTAATCTTGATACATAATCAAATATCTTGATCTTTTTAGCCTGCGAGCGAATGCCACGCACATTCCAAGATGTTACTGTAAACTGAGACATGGAAAGGAGTGCGGTTTAGTCCTTACGAATGTGAGCATAACCAAGAGTCTGAGAGCATTTGTGCACAGCTGTGTCGTGATAGACTTCAATGCAAGAAAGAAAGAGAAGAAATGCTTATCATGCGATACCACCACAGGGTAAGGGGCTGGGTTGAGAAGGTTAGTGAGAAGCACAAACATACAACAACAACAACCAGTACCAAAAGAATAAAACACGCAACGGGTAATTATATAAAGCGTAGGAAGGGGGGGGGGGGTATTGAGTGGATGTGAAAGGAAAAAAAAAAAAAAAGTTAGGGGTTGGAGAAGAAAGAGGTGACATGGGGGTAGAGAGTGTCCTGTGAAACTGTATGAGCCTATACGTGTTTACCAACATCTGAGCAAGCATACACACACATACATACACACACACTTAGTATATATACACATATCCATGATTTTATTTTATTTATCTTTTGAATTATTTCAATTATTTTAGATATATATATATACATACATACATATTTAATTATTATTGTTTATATTTCATTTTTTATTTTTTATTTTTTGAATTTTGTTAACATACATATATACATACACATAGAATACATATATACATATACAAACACACACACACACACACACACACACACACACACACACACACACACACACACACACACACACACACACACATTTTACCTTTTAAATAGTGCTACCTTAACTACACCATGAGTGGAGAATTATCCTTTCAATATTAACTCATGTTATGGCAATTTTTATATTCATCATCATATCGTCAAATGTATGTTCATGTGTACAATTTGTCATGTTTTAATACATGATGACTCCATTACTCTTTGCACTTTTGAACAGCTGAATCATGTTAGATTAAACAGTACAGATTGTATTGTACTCAGTGCAACACAGAGTCTCTGCTGAAAGCCAAAACTCAAACTCACATGCAGATATACACGAACGCACACACTATCAAGGATAGATAAGAGTGGCGCCCAATCTTCCTCATAATATACACGTCTTCATCATCCTCAAATGTTTCCACTGCTGGGCATCTGACTCCCCCCTTCTCCTTACCTCAGGGTGGAACTTCTTATGTTATCTGTATAAAAGCTTAAGCTGTGAAACTGTTAGACAGAGCGGGTCTCTGTCTTCGGATCGCCTGGCCGGGCGGTCACCAATTTTTGTTCCACTTTGTACTCTTTTTACTTAGTTTTATAATAAACCTTTTTTATAAAATCATCAATGCCTCGCCTGGACTCCATCACTCAACCAGAGCAATAAATCATGTCTCCAAATGAGGTCAACCGCAAATTTGCCGTGACACTCATAAATCACCTGCGTTTTTTTTATTTATTTATTTATTTATTTTTTATATGTTTTATTTTATTTTTCTTAGTAGAGCCAGGGGGTGATGTTAGAATCCCTAAATAGTTGGCCATCAATGTAAAGCTTGTCTACGACCAGTTTGGAATTACGGCCTCTCTGTCGGTTTTCTTTGAAGATAGGATATAAGGTTTTTCGGCGTTCATTTATTTCTCGAGGGAATTGATCATTCATGCCGAATTGCGTACCTTTAAGTTCCCTACCTTTACTTTTAACCTGGACTTTCTGTTGAAAGTGTTCAAATTTGGCAATGATAGGGCGTGGGTGGTTACCTCTGCGTGGACCGAGACGATGGACACAGTGAAAGGTGATGTTTTTCACGGTTTCTGCTGGGATTTTAAGCGCAGACGACATGAAGTTTTTCAGCAGAGCCTCTGGGTCGTCGTTGGGGGTTTCTGGAATACCTGAGAATATTACGTTGTCTCGCATACTGCGAGATTGGATATCCAGGACTGTCTCTTTAAGAAGCTTGTTTTCATTTTTCAGCTCTTTTACCTCCGTGGTCACCGCAGATAAAGCCAAATGGATGTCTTGATTGACTTTCTGTAAGTCCTGAATTTGTTGGTATGCAAATTCCAGGCTGGTTTTCATTTCCTGAAAATCTTGGTGGAGCAAGTCGACCACACCCAGCCTCTTATTGATGGATTTTAGGACCTCGGTGTGGGATTCTGCCTCCAGATCTGACGTGTCTGTTGATGTTGATTCGTTTTTTCGGCGTTTAGCGGACTTACCTGATGTGCTCGCGGCTTTCGGTCCGGATTCCATTACGTACTCGGCGTAATATCGGTCGATGAAGTCTTCGAGGTCCTCCACTCTGGCTGGTGAGAGGGCGCGTGGTCGTTTGTGGCGTGGATTTAACGGTAAGAACTGTTAATATGTGCAAATAAACAAAGTTGGTATGCTAGTCAAGGCAGCGAGGCACAAAAACTACGTGACAGAACGGAGAAGCCGGGCGAAGAGCACTTTAGCCTGTTGCCTACGAAGGCTACTGATAACATGCTAGCCGAGGAGCTAACAGGAAGAGACTCTGAATCTAACCCGCAGCCAGAAGCTAATCTCACACTGGCCGACCTGATGTCGGCGATTACTAACTTTCGTTTATCTGCGGATACAAAGTTCACTGACCTTTCTTCCCAAATCACAACGATGCAAACGACTATGGCAACGGTCACCGGGAAGTTAGGTGAGATGGAGGCGTCACTGAATGATCACGGTGATAGGAGCGAGGCACTGGAGACGCTCTGCCGGTCGCTTCGAGAGAGGCAAGATTTTCAACACAAAAAAATGGATGATATTGAGTCTCGCTCACGTCGGCAGAACATCAGAGTGCTTGGAATCGCAGAAGGGACTGAGATGGGGAAACCACTGGACTTCATCTCGAAACTTATCCCCAACCTTCTGGGAAACGACAACTTCGAGGGAAATATACTTCTGGACAGGGCGCATCGAGCCTGGGGTCCCAAACCAGTAGACGAGAACAGGCCACGCCCATTTGTTGTGCGGCTGCACTACATTCAAACCCGCGAGCTCATTGTGAAACTTGCGGCTCAGAAGGGGCCCCTGCAATACAACGGCTCAAAAGTCCTGATCTTCCCAGATTTGTCTGCAGGTGAGCTCGCTCGCCACAGGGAGTACGACGCGGTGCGTAAACGTTGCAGGGAGGTCAACCTGCGTTACGGCTTTGTGCACCCGACGAGGTTCCGAGTGACATTGAATGGGGACACGCACACTTTTGACAAGCCAAACATGGTGATGAGGTTCCTGGACCAAAAGCTGCATGCTGGTAACTGAGCTGAAGTCTTCGTCCTGCTCACTATGGTATTGAATTCTACATATAGCTTATAGTTGTTTTGAAATGCATATTATTTTTAATTATAGGAATAGCTAAATTCCTCTGTTAGTTAATCATTTATTTATCTATTTGTGTGTATCCATGTATATATGCATTTGTCTGTGTATATACTGTATGAATATTGAACAAATAGTTAGCCTAACTCTGATTATACTGATGCGGAGCGGTAGGAGGTGCTGTATAGGAGGAAGCTAATACAATGCTCTTAGTTTTAAGTGGGTTAGAGTTGAGCTCCAATTGGGGAAGCTCCTCTGGTTGGTGGGTTTTTTTTTAATTTTAGGTTTATGTTATTTTTGTTTTTTCATGTTCCTGGTGGTAATAAATGTATGAGTAATACTGAAATGCACTATTCAAGCAGATTAACGGATATATTGAATACTGTGCACTATGCCTCAGACAGCAGGTAAATCTAATTTGAAGCTAGTTAGCTGGAACGTGAAGGGTCTTGGGAACCCTGTTAAAAGAGCCAAAGTGCTTACTCATTTAAAACACTTACAGCCTGATATCATATTCTTGCAGGAGACACATGCCAAAAGATCAACACAATCAATACTCCGCGCCAACTGGTTGGGGCAGGCATATAATGCTAACTTTGGACTTGGTAAATGGACTTGATTTTATATAGCGCTTTATCACCACACTGAAGCAGTCTCAAAGCATTTTACATATCAGCTCATTCACCCATTCACTCTCACATTCACACACCAGTGGGACAGGACTGCCATGCAAGGCGCTAGTCGACTACTGGGAGCAACTTAGGGTTCAGTGTCTTGCCCAAGGACACTTCGACACATAGTCAGGTACTGGGATCGAACCCCCAACCTCTCGATCAGAAGGCGACCCACTACCACCTGATCCAACTTTGGCGCTAAGGCAAGAGGGGTTGCCATTCTGTTTAGGAAAAATATTCCTTTTTATCAGAGCTCCTCTATTGAGGACTCTGAGGGTCACATTGCACTCTTTACCCGTTATTTTTGTAAACATGTATGGCCCAAACTTTGATTGCCCAGAGTTCTTTCAGAAGGTTTTTAAATTGATACCATATCTGGACAGCTCTAATGTTATCATTGCAGGGGACATTAACGTGGCTCTTGACAATAAGTTGGACTGCAGCTCAACAAGCCAATCTCAGAATTCAAAATCTAGTTATGTAGTTAAAAATGCACTGAAAAATATGAATATTGTGGATTCATGGAGACTGTTATCTCCTACAAGCAGAGCCTATTCTTTCTTTTCCCCAGTTCATGGTTCCTACTCTCGAATTGATTATATTTTTTTAGATTCTAAATTGATTCCAATAATGAGGGACGTCACTTATCATCCAATCTTAGTTTCTGATCATGGTCCAGTCTCGATAGAATTAGACCTTACTTCTCTCTTTAGAGCCAGGAAAAGGAACTGGCATCTTGATCCAGCATTACTGAAGGATGAATAATTTGTTAAGAAATTTGAAGACCACATACTAAACTACATTAAAGAGAACGATAATGGGGAAGTGAATGACTCAACCTTATGGGAAGGTATGAAGGCTGTAATTCGAGGTCAAGTAATCTCTTTTACCGCTTCTAAACGTAAAACCCAAGAAAAGCAGCTGTGCAATATAGCATTGAAAGTAAACCGTCTAGAGCAAGAATATCAGTCTTCTCCTACAACAGAAATATTGGGTAAAATTACTAAATTAAAATTGGATTACAATTTATTACTTAATAAAGAAGTCTGTCGTCAAATTGCTCAGTGTAAACAAAAGATCTTTGAGTTGGGCGATAAGCCCCATAGGTTGCTCGCCCGTACACTTAGGAAGATACAGGCATCTCAATCTATTTTATCAATAAATAATAAAAATGGGCAGACTGTGGTAAACCCACAGGAAATAAATACATGCTTTAAGGACTTTTACCAGGATCTATACAGTTCAAAGAGTTCATCTGATCAATCTGTAATTGACAACTTTCTTGAAGGATGCAATCTTCCACGTCTTGATGATGAGGCAGTAGCTGACTTGGAAGCTGACTTCACATTAGAGGAGATAAAGTCAGTTATTAGCCAACTTCCAAATAACAAAGCGCCTGGGCCGGATGGCTTTGGAGCGGAGTTTTATAAAGACTACAGTTCGCTTCTGGCTCCTCTCCTCCTCCGTATGTTTAATCATTGCAAATTTGCGGCCTTGCTACCACTTTCATTATATCATGGCGTTATCTCCTTAATTCTTAAAAAGGACAGAGATCCGCTGTCTGTCTCATCTTATCGACCAATCTCGCTTCTTGCTGTAGAAACAAAAATTTTAACTAAAATATTGTCAAACCGCCTCACAGAACATATCACAAAACTTGTACACCCTGACCAAACAGGGTTTATTCCTAAAAGACACATCTACTTCAACACGCGTCGACTGTGTAATTTGATTTAAAGTTCAAATAGGATCTCTGATGATTCTGTGATAATGGCTTTGGATGCTGAGAAGGCATTCGATCAAGTGGAGTGGCCATATATGTTTTCTGTCCTCTCTAGATTTGGATTTGGTGACACCTTTATTAAGTGGATTAGAATTTTATATAGGGAACCAACCTCATCTGTCATAACTAATAATGATATATCTGAAACTTTTCGACTCCACGGGGCACACGCCAGGGTGATCCCATTTCACCCTTTATTTTTGCTTTAGCTTTAGAACCTCTGGCAGCCCGTATAAGATTGAGTCACGAAATACTGCCAATAACACACGAGGGTATTCACCACAAATTTTCTGCATATGCCGACGATGTCGTCCTATTTATTTCAAAGCCAAAAAAATCTATCGGTCCCTTGCTAAAACTAATTGACGAGTTTGGATTGTTTTCAGGATATAAGATAAACTGGACAAAAAGCGAGCTTATGCCATTATCACAAGATGTGGACCTGGACTTTCTGAATAAAACCCCGTTTAGGTTAGCCTCCGAAAAATTTGAATGCCTTGGGATTATAATTACACGTAAAATTTCACAATTACTTAAAATAAATTGGGACAAAAAAGTTAATCAGCTTGAGAAAAATATAGAATTTTGGAAGACATTGCCTATCTCGATGGTAGGTTGGATAAATGCCATCAAAATGGTTGTGCTACCGAGCTTCTTATATATATTTCAGTCAATCCCAATATGTATACCTCAATTATACTTTAAGAAGTTAGATTCCATTATATCGTCTTTTATTTGGGCAGGTAAAGTTCCTAGGATTTCTAAAAAGCATCTCTTCAAAGACAAAATGAATGGTGGTCTCAGTCTACCAAATTTCAAATTATATTATTTAGCTTCCCATCTAAATATTTTTTCATTCTGGCGTGGCTGTACCCCAGGAATAGACTTGACGGAGCAGCCTTCATGGTTACTAATAGAACATTTGTTTTGTCAGCGGTCTTGCCTTCCTGCTTTGCTGAATAGCCCAACAAAAATTAAGAATACCGTGTATAAGAAGAACCCAATCATTCAAAACTCTTTGAAAGTTTGGAATCAATTCCTGCTGTTGACAAGGGCACCCAAAATGTACCTAGACACTCCAATATGTGATAATCATGCTTTTTGCCCTGGTTTGGATGATGCTTCCTTTGTTAGGTGGCGAGAGAGGGGCATTTTGGCTATTAAAGACCTCTATATTGATGGTTATTTAGCATCCTTTGAAGAACTCAGAACAAAACACGACATACCAAATTCTCACCTTTTTCGCTTTCTACAGCTGCGTCACTTCCTTAGAACTAGCAACCCCCTGTGTGAGGTTGCTCCTCAACATTCAGCTTTAGATAGTGTATTAGCTGTAAAATCTTATACCAAAGGGGCTATATCTACATACTACAAGGTTCTGCTAGGTGTGAGTAGTCCTTCATCTTACCTTTTCAGGGACCAATGGAGAGAGGAATTAGGTATTGAAATTACAGAGGAAAGGTGGCAGGACTGCATCAAGAATATTTATAACAGCTCAATTAATGCAAGGCACGTTCTTATTCAGTTTAGGGTCGGACAAGATGGCGCCAGCGTGTACCGGCTGCCGTCTGCCAGCTCTGCTGGAACTTCTGTTTGTCTGTGTCCTGATCGTTCTTTTGTGCCAAAACATTGATGCAACAGTATTGACATACGATCGTCAGGCACTAATTGACCTAAATAATGCACATGAGGTACGTCTGAGCTGCCCTGAGGATCAAACCTCCAGACTTCCTCCACACTTGGCCTCGGTGCCTGCCTACCTGCTGCGTGCACATGTCCCGCGTAGGAAGCGTGCCAAGAGGCGGGGCAGACGCGCTGGACTCCTGGTGAAGGTGAAGGCGTACAGGAGGTCTTGTCCTGGGACTGCTCCGGGATACCCGCTGTCAAATGGATTACGGTAGATTCAGCCTGTGGCTCCCGTGCGTCCGATCACCGGCCTGCGTCATCTGCCGATCGTAGCGCTGCTTCACCGGCGCCTTCCCAGACACCGTGCCGTGGATTATGGATGCCTTCGCCCGCTGCAGCGCGACTCTCCACGGGCCAACACGGAAGTGTCGCTGCGCCTTGGATTACAAAACGCCAGATCGCTGGCAAATAAAGCGCACATCCTGAAAGATGTTTTCATGTCCCGCGGGTTGGACCTGATGTTCATCACAGAGACATGGCAACGGGAGAACGAGTACGTTCACTTAAATGAGCTGCGCCCTGCAGACTGTTCTGTGTTTGGAACCCCACGGATCACGCGTCGCGGAGGAGGATTGGCGCTCGTTTACCGGGACACATTCAGCTGCAGACTGTTGGACACGAACGCGTTCAACTCCTTCGAGCTCCAGATGTGCAAGGTTGGAAACGAACACTCTTGGGGTTGGGGGTGGGATCGGTGGCGTGGTGCGCTGGGTCCTTGGCTCCTTGGGGCTTTCTCGGGTGTGTATGGGGGGGCGATGGCTGCCTCTCGGCTTGGGATCTTGGGGGCGTTCGGGGGACTGCTTGGCCGTGGGGTGGTCGCCGGGGGCCCTTAGGCTGCCTGCTCTTGCTGCTGGCCTGACTGCTTCTTCGGGCCCGGGGGCGGCTCTTGGGTTTTGCAGTGGCGGTACTTGGAAATACATTTGTCATGGATGCACTGGCCTTGGGCTGTGGGATAACACTCATACTGGGCTCAACCTTAGACACGTTGTTCCCAAATACCTGTTTTATGGAATTTCCACTCACCTCTTCCTCTGTTCACAGCCACCACCATTATTCCTAAACCACACACTGGTCACCAAACTGGCTTGACAACACAACAATAAACACAATATACACAACCACAATTTCACATCGCATCACTTAAAACTATTCCCCACCCATTCCATATCCTATCTTGTATCCCTCTTCCCTGTTAACTTCCCCACCCCCCTCCAACCCCTCACCTTGGTGTAACACTGCCCTCTCTTTTTTACATCCTCCCTTTAATAAAGTATTTCTTACCCTTCCCTAGGGAGGGCTGGTGACGGTCACAATTATGCAATGAAATAAATAAATTTATTTAATTGCAATAATAAAATATGCATTGCTGTCAAAAGATTGCACTTCTTGTAGTGTTAACCTTCGACAGCATGTGCAGACAAGGTAAAGAAAAAAAAAAGAGAAAAAAAAAAAGATAATGATCTTTATGATAAATATCAATCTGGTTTTAGGTCGATCCACTCCACTGAAACTGCCCTTGTGAAGGTTTCCAGTGACGTGATGATGGCTGCTGATTCTGGTCGCTACACAGTTTTAACTTTATTGGATTTAACATCTGCTTTCGACACCGTAGATCACAACACACTGATCCATCGTCTCAAATCAGAAATGGGGTTTTCCGGTGCTGTACTACAGTGGTTTGCCTCGTATATAAATGGTAGAACTTTTAATGTGGCTTTTAATGATGTAATGTCCAATGTGTCCACCCTGTCATGTGGAGTACCCCAGGGCTCTGTTCTGGGGCCTGTTTTGTTTTTATTGTACCTGATGCCTCTTGGTCGGTTGATCCGTGGTTTTAAAAATGTTTCTTATCATTTTTATGCTGATGATATCCAGTTATACTGCTCTTTTAATGACTCAGAGTCTCACTTTTTACCTGAGTTCTTGGACTGTATCTCATGCATTAAAAACTGGTTTTCATCAAACTACCTCCAGATAAACCCCAACAAAACTGAAACTCTGATCATCGCCCCTGATAAAAAGATCCCACTTATTAAGAACTCTCTCGGTGATTTGGGTTCATCAGTGAAATCCAGCATTAGAAATCTTGGGGTTGTGTTTAACCAATCGATGTCTTTGGAGGGCCACTGTCGTCAACTGACTAAAAACTGTTTTTACCATCTGAGAAATATCTCAAAAGTGAGGCATCTACTGTCCAAACCTGATCTGGAACTGGTCATCCATGCTTTTATTTCGTCCCGCATTGACTACTGTAACTCAGTTTTTACCTGTTTTAATAAGTCGACCCTGTGTAAACTCCAAATGGTTCAAAATGCTGCTGCCAGACTTTTGACCGGTACGTCCAGAACATCACACATTACCCCGATACTTTCCTCCCTGCACTGGCTCCCTGTCAATTTCCGGATTGAATGTAAAATACTGGTTCTAACATTCCGGGCTTTGCATGGCCAGGCTCCTCTATATATTTCAGACATGTTGTGTCCCTACACTTCAGGACGCAGCCTTCGATCCTCAGGTCAGGGTCTACTAAGGTTCCCAAAAACTAAATTTAAAACCAGAGGAGACCTGGCGTTCCAGGCTGCAGCCCCCAGACTCTGGAATGGTCTGCCCCAGTCTCTCCGGGAGATGAACTGCGTGGACACTTTTAAAAAACATTTGAAGACTTCGCTTTTCAAAAAAGCTTTTAGTTAACAAGATTTTATTTTTAATTTTTACTGCCCTTTTATGATGCTACACATGTGATGTAAATGTATGTTTATTGTTTCTGTGTACAGCACTTTGTGATTTTATCTGCGAAAAGCGCTTTATAAATAAATACTTACTTACATAGACTGCATCTCTCTCCTTCTAAGCTGAACAAAATCTATAGTAACGTATCAGACTTATGTACTAAATGTTCAAGTGATCGAGGGACAATGTCACATGTTTTTTTGCAGTGTCAAAAACTTCAGGTGTTTTGGGACTCTGTATTTGATTTTCTGAAAAACTCTTTGGGCAGAAATGTCCCGTGTAACCCCCTCACGGCGCTGTTTGGTGTTACAGAACATGACTGGGTTTGCAATAGGAATGAAAAGCATGTAATATCATTGTGCACTCTGCTAGCTAGAAAGATTCTCTTGCTTTGCTGGAAATCGGACAAACCTCCAGCTTTTGATATGTGGGTAAAAGAACTTGGGAATGTGCTCCATCTGGAAAAAATTAGATACCACTTAATTAACAAAGAAATTTTTAAAAATATGGCAACCAGTTATTTCCCTGTTGGATAGACTTAATTGAAATACTCCTCTCTATTATAATCTGTCTTAAGTTTATTTGTATGTGTTACCAGCTTTTTCTGTTGTTTGTATGTTGTTAAAATGATAAATGCAATAAAAAAAGATATTAAAAAAAAAGATAAAGACATACCCAAATTATATTGGTCACTGCACAGTTTTCAAAAGTTTATATAAAACAGTAATCTTTTAATTAGAAGATATTTTACATTTGGTTATCAAACAATCAATTTGCAGTTCGTTAAAGATGACATTTACTGGTGATTTAAAGCAATACAAATTATGTATAAGATTATGATTAATCATTATTATTAGTATTATTTTTATCATTATGGGGTCTATTGTGTCTTTTTATTTGATTTAATAGGTATATCTATATGAGTTGTTTAAAGGGGACATATTATGAAAAATACACTTTTGCAGTCTTTTTGAACACAAATGAGGTAACTTGAGTATTCATACGGCACACAAAATATTGTTTGTGGTCTGTGTAAGTCTTACAACACAGAGATAATTGCTCAGTTTTCAAATTTTACACATTTGTGATGTCACAAATGAAATCTGGAAAGAAAATACACTCCCCTCCGCTGGTAACTCCACCCATGGACTCCACCCCCAACCTGATGAAAACTTTTGCAAAACTCCACCTTTGTTTTTCTCGCTAGCGAAGGAGTGATGGTTACCGGTAAAACTGAACCCAGAACTTGCCTGCCGCCTGTGCCGTGCCTCCACAGTGGACATACACTGTAGGTGTACTCCGCTCTTGTGGTTTGGCACATTGGCAAACTTGTTATATCGCCTCGTATTGCTGATCTGATGTGTTTGTGACACAATCACAATCACATTAAATGCACTATTCCTGTAGTTAGAAGAGCAGAGGTGAAGGACAAAGTGACTTAGAAGTGACTCCGGTGAGAGTTTGAGTGACTGCTGCTGCTGTGAGACCCTAAGCACTGAGACGGACTCACATAAACAATAGCCGCTTAAATAGCCATGTGTTTATCTGGTCTCTTACTGTATTTTCCTGCAATGTTGTAATTCTATTTTTCAAAATTATTCTTGCTCATGTTTTGCGTATTTTTCTGTCATTTTGTACATTTACTTTGGGGGCCGCATAAAATTAGACAGAGGGCCGGAAGTGGCCCCCGGGCTGCCAGTTGTCTGATTATATACTTGTATCACAACCCCCTTATATATATATATACACACAGATACTGGCAGACGAGCTCCGAAAGTATCGACACCTTTAAACAAGTCCCAGGTGAACATGAACTACAGAGAAGCACTAAGAATCATGGGACATGTAGGATTGTAATGGAAACTGGTAATGGCTATAAAAAAACTATCTTAATAAATTGGATAAATGTATGTTATCATGCAATACTGTGTAAACCAGTAGGCGCGCACTGTAGCTGTTCTCACTCAACGTTCTTGAAGCCAAAATACAGCCCTGATCACATGCCCTGTCCATTTAGTGTATTGCCCTAATGATTTACGCAGTCCAGCTACACTAAGAACATAGGCCCCAGATACTTTTTTGAAACCTTACCAGACGTATTTATTTTTGCTGTTACATGACTGTACAGTCAATTTACCGAATGTATGAGCAGATTTTTTTTATGACGATTTGGTTTTAAATACAATTTCATTCACAATAACGATATAACAATATCAAGAAACATAGCATGTCAGTTACAAGGTTCGCTAATGTTAAAAAATAAAATAAAAAAAAAAATCATGCTGGGTAAGTAACCTAGCTTGACAACATTTCGGCTTACCTTTGACTTCTTACATGTTAGCTAGCTATATAACAACTGTAACCACCAAATGACACATAAATCACACTTCTTTACTTACCGAAAAAACTGCAAAAATCCCTTAGATTCCACAGGTCAGTTAGAACAGTTTAGTGCAGAGCAACTCAATTTGACAACTCAAAAAAGACAAAAAACTGAACGGAAAAGTTAAAGGAGCATAGGGCAGGATGTATAAATCAGACTCCATAGTGACACCACGGTGATTAGTGTAACCGCGGCCATCAGCCAAGCCACCACGGGAACACACATCAAATGTTTGTTTCTCACCGGAGCACAGCTGATACTGTGGATAGAGGATGGCCACCCGACCAAACCCTGACAGGACCCAACAGGTGGGGTTTTCACTGCCAGGTCGTACTCGGATGAGAAAATGCGCCCCGATCCACACTCTAACTGTGACACGGTTATTTATTTACTCGCCGTTTATGTGACTGTTTTCTGCACACGCCACTGCACACATCTGTGGAACCAAACAGTAGTTTAGTACACTGTGCTTGTCTTCTTTCAGTCTCCAAGCCATCTTCTTCTGATTCTTCTTTATTTCCAGTTTATTAGGACGTCTCTCCAAGCCGTCGAGAACGCACACCAGCGTCATTTGATGTCACCATCAGCGGAACTGTACTGCTGTTCATACCCGTAACAGCTGTACAGAATGTATCACACAATATTCTCAAGGCAATAGGTAGAAATGTGTGTGGACTCATTCTCTTTGGTTTAGAGTGCATCATCACCCATTAGCATTAAAAAAACTTAAAATGAATGTTTATTTTTTCTCAGATCCTGCCCTATGCTTCTTAAAATGGTGTCTCGGCTTTCCTTCACGACATAACTGCTATTCACAAAGAGAGCTACGCAAGACCCGAGGCTGTCAATCATCTTTGTATATGGCATAAAATCCCATTTACTTCACAGAAAAATTAGCACTTGAACACAATGTCGGCTGATAATAACTAATTATTACAGAAGAGTTTAAGTTTGGAAAAAAAAATTATGTGACGAGTATTTGAACTTTACAGTTTGACCAACATCCCATCTGTTATCATTGAAGAGGCTGGGTTTATACTGCAGCCAGTCAGCAGGGGGAGCGCTAAACAATTAAAGCTTCACTCCACCGGGGAGCTTGTCCCTTCCATTCTTTTTACAGTCTATGGTGTAAACACATCTTTACATCTTTCTGCCCTCTCCCTTCCCACCAGTGACGTGCCATCAGGGTAGGCAAGGTAGGCAGTGCCTACCCAAGGGTGAATTGATATTTTGATTATTTGTTTTAATTATAATATAATTATAAATTATTTATTTTTCCATTTCCAATAGCCTACAGTACCTATAAGTTTGAAAGTGTCCGCATTTTGTGCGTTTTTATAGCCCAAATTACTAAAAAGCGCTATTTCCTGGAACAGCTGCAGAGTCTCACTCCGCTGTAAGGCAGAGGGAGGCCACGCCCCCTCTCAAAGGCACGTTGCTGCTCTGCCTCTGTTCCCCTTGCTTGGTTTTACGTGTTTTTTTGGAAAATATAAAAACGACAGCTTTTAAAAAGATGGGAGACCAACACCTGAGCTACCAGACCTTAAGCAAAGGTAAGGTCAGAAAATGTTTCATACATTTCACAGTGAAAGGAAGGATTGACTTTGTGGATGTGCCTCACTGAGGCTGTTCTGAGTTATTGTCATTTTCTCTGTGTTTCTGTGTTTCCAACACAAACAATGGATGTGCTGCTGTGTCATGAGATATATTTTGTTGGGAGAGTATGGAGGCTGCTATTGAATAATTGTTTATGTTTCTTTAATGGTATTTTAAGATGTTGATTTTGTTAGATGGCTAAATGCTTGTTCATGTGGATTTTGTTGGGTTTTTTCTTTCTTATTATGAATTCTATATTTTGATAAGTGCATTGAGATGACTTTGTTGGAAATTGCTTTATACAAATAAAGTTGATTTGAATTGAATTAACACTTGCCAGCAGAAACATGAAATTGTCATTGGTGATCTCGATTTGCAACGTGCCTACCCAACCCTAGTCATGGCACATCACTGCTTCCCACTGTATTGAACTACATCCATCTAATAACGGGTGGCTTGGTCCCAGGTGGTGCCCTTAGTCCTTTCTGAGGGGTTGGGGGTGTTGGCAGGCAGGGCGGGCTGCAAAAGAGGCAACATAGAATTTCACTGCATTGCACATTATACCAAGAGCACAATCAAAAAGGCCCCTCTCTCATCCCTCTTTGTCTTGTTTTCCCAAACCCATTTTGTCCCCTCTCACTCAGCTCTAACACTGTCCTCTCTTTTTACATATTTTTCCCTAACAAAGGCCAGTTTACTTTTCATTAGGGAGGGCTGGTGACAGACACAATTATGCAATATAATAAATTGATTAGTTTTTTTCTTGCAAGAACCAACATGCCTAGTTGTTGCAAAATTAATGTACTACAAGTACGGTTGACCTATAATGACAAATGCAGATATAGTTAAAGAAAAAAGGAAAAATATCTTTAAGTGCATCTTTAACACATCTATAAAGCAAAACAAATATGTGGCATTCTGTCGTCCATCACAGCCGGATGTTGATTTCACTCCTGACAAAATCAATTTCAGATATGCTCTCATTTCCATCAGCGTCAGAAAGAAATCCACTCCCAGTATTGTCGATGGTGATGTTATGTTCAAGGGCTGTGATTCGCTGTTTCAGTCGAAGCTGGGAGGAGTTGAACTCACTCTGTAGACGGGCCAAACATGTCTGAAAATGGATGCACATGATCACTTTTGTAGTTTACAAAATTTAGAAACAACTGTTTATGTCAATCAGCAGACTCATTTTAGCAAGCTAACCTGCAGTCGATCAAGACTGGTTTCTAGCCTCACGACCTTCTCCTCCAGTTCTTCACCAGCTAAAATGTTAATGTCCTCCAAAAGCCCCTCTTTCTGTAGGATGTCCCGTCCCCTCTGCTCCAGCTGGACCCTGGCATCAGGAAACTCCTGTAGTGCCTCCATCAGGTCTTGTTTAGAAAGGCAGAAGAGATCCGAGTATCCCAGACTGCGAATGTTAGCAGTGCGTCTGTTCCCCATCTTACTGCCACTAATGTTCAAAATGCTGATCTCCCCAAAGCAGCTTCCTGAGGTCAATACAGCAAACTGCGAGACTCCATCCTCCCCCACCACTGCCAAGCGGCCATCTTTGATGATGTACATCTCCTTACCGATGTCTCCCTTAGAAAAAAAAAACAGAGTTTAACTGAACCAAACCACAAGTGGAAATCTACCAAAACCAGTATCTATTGTTTTTAAAGGCGGGTGGGGGGGTGGGTCATGTAAAAATCACTTTTTCAAGCTTTATATCATGTAAGTGTGTCATTCCCTCCTGAAAAACATACCTCCAGTGTTTCTCAGATTGATTCACATATTTTTGAGTAATCTTTAAATCTGCTAGCAGCCAGTTTTCTGCTGTTATGCTTGAGGGGACGAGGCTCTGCCTAGGGGACGAAGCCCCTCCTATATTCTCTTCCTTAGTTTAGCCCACAGCACCCGCCTCCGTAGATTTAGCTTTTAATTTACTTATTTTAAATAATTTTGTAAGAAACCCATGGCTTATGTTGTCTGTACTTAAAAATAAAAATGTAGATAAAACTTGCACCCCTCCCCTGCTTCCAGCTGATCTAAGCTTTCATTCTGACCTCAGCCATGGAACAAGTAAATGACTGGCTATTTAAATCATGCTTGCTTCTAAATTCTAAAAAAACGGTCTGTATGATGTTCTCCAAGCAATCAAAAGTGATGAAAAATTCCGGAGTGTTCTTGAGAGGAGAAGAACTACAACTCGTCACAGAATTCAAATATCTTGGTCTGACACTTGACTCCACTCTATCTTTTAAAAATCATATAAACAAACTTGCCAATACTGTTAAATTTCACCTTAAAAATTTTAAACAAATCAGACCCTTTTTAACACTTAGTGCAGCTATAATGTTTCTCCATTCAATGATTTAATCCCATATTGAATATTGCATCACAGGTTGGTCTCTCACCACTGATACCAATTTGAAAATAATTGAATCTTTGTATAAAAAATCTCTTAAAGTTTTTGACCAAAAACCTAATTCATTTCATGTATGCAATATTTTAAACAAGTACAATCTTCTAAACTTTGAACGTTTTATCAACTTTAAGTATGTATGCTTCATTTACAAAGCGCTACATGGACTAGCCCCACCTCCTGTGTCTGCCTTTTTCAAACCTAAGACTTCAAGTGGTCTGAGAACTAGGGCCTCCTCCAGAGGAGACTGTGAGGTCCCCTTCAGAAGAACTACCCATGGACAGAACTCTCTCTGTGAGGGCCACTAACATCTGGAACAGTCTCCCTCTGCACATACGGGAGAGTCCTACGCTGGTCAGCTTTAAAACCCAAATCAAACTACGGCTGAAAAGAAACCAGTCATGTGACCACTAGACTCTGAACATTTCCCTGTTCTGCCTGTATTGTATTGTATTGTTATTGTTATGGTCATTTTTATATTCATCATCATATCCTCAAATGTATGTTCATGTGTACAATTTGTCATGTTTTAATACATGACGACTCCATTACTCTTACACTTTTGAACAGCTGAATCATGATTAAACAGTACAGGTCGTATTATTCTCAGTGCAGCACAGTCTCTGCTCACATGCAGATATACACTGACGCACACACTTATCAAGGACAGATAAAAGACTGGAGCCAAACCTTCTCATAACATCTTCATCATCCTCCAACATTTCCACTATGGGCATCTGACTCCCTCCCTTTTGTCTCTCACTGTTGGGACCTTTTCTTATCTGTATAAAAAGCTTAAGCTTTGAAACTGTTGGAGCGGGGCGCGGCACTTCCTTCGGACGTCCGCCTGGACGGACGCTAATTTTGTTTCACTTTGTTCCATTTTGTACCTTTTTACTTAGCAATAGAATAAACTTTTTATATAAAATCATCAATGCTTCTCCTGGATTCCATCATTCAACCAGAGCAATGAATCATGTCTTCAAATGAGGTCAACCGTAAATTCTGCCGTAACAATTGGCGTCACGAACAGGATCCATCTTCTGCTCTGTGGGGCGTCGACCGTGGACCAGCACTGGGTCGACACATTTGAAGCCCCGGGGCTGGCCCGCGGTGGTCCGCCCTCGGACAGAGACTGGAGCACGAACCATCGGTTGAACCTCAAACACCAATTCGGACTAAGGTAAAGCTGCCTTTATAAACATATATGTATAAATTTTCATTTACATATATATTTGCTCTGTGTTGATTTTTTTTGGAACCAGTCAAGCATTGTATTGATTTTCAGCTTTGAGCTTTGATTTTGATCCTCAGCTGTTCTGTGTTTTGACGCAGTGAATAGCCATGAGAAGGGCTCAAATGGTTGCTTTTTAATGCTGTAGGTTCTCTCTGGTTTTCTTCGGGCTCGGATATTTTGTTTAAGCATAAAATACGGCTGGTCATTATTTACTTTGGTTTTGTTCGGACACCCACAGCCTGTGAGGTCCTGACCATAGATAGACGGGCAACAAGGTTTCCAAAACATCCCAGCGGTGCCATGATCTGAGTTCACCTCTGTACCGAAAGATTAAAACCCCGAATCTAACCTAAATTGTGTTTCTGTGAATCAAACAGATGAACAACCCAATAAACAAATAATATATGCATACGCATATACAATCTTGGTATGATGTGAACTCAGATCATGCTTCAGTGAGTTTTACTTTTTTTTTTTATCTTTGTTTTTATTTTGTTTAAACGTGGAATCAGATTTCTCCCTTTGGCTTGGCTTTAATGCTTTCATTTGGACGAGTGTCAGCTTTTGAGAAAGGGAGAGAAAGACAGAGAGCCAAACACACACACGTCGCTGCTGTGTTTTTCTTTTTTTTTGGACGTGTGACCACACACACACACACACACACACACACACACACACACACACACACGTACAGAGAGAGAGAAAGGGAGAGAGAGAGAGCACACACACAGGCACGCGCACGCACACGCACAGCCACACCCATCCCAAGAGAGAGGTGGCGCCCCTCACTGGCCAGTTTAGTGCACTACACACTTTTGTGACACAACATTGTGATTTCTCACCTCTCCTGTGCCTACAGAATAGTGCCATTACACACAGACACTATTTTTATTTTATTTTGATTTCATGTTTGATGGGCAACACACACTCAAACACACACACACAGATGAATACAGTATTTCATTTTATTTTATTTTAATATTACTGTTACCATCATTATCATTTTTTATTATTTAAATTGTTAGTTTCTGTTGGCTTTGTGGTTGCCCCCTGAAGAAACGACATCTTCAATGAAAGAATGAAATCACCTTCAACTCTTACGCTAATGGGATGTCAACATCATTCAAAGGACCAAGCATCAGAAGGAAATGGACAGTCAAAGGTGTGTGACCTTTCAGGACTCAAGGACTCAACTCCCATTCAGCAAAGCAATGCTGAAATAACTCGCTCAGTCCCAAGTCAACTCTTCATCGTCTATGAATGGGCCGCATGCCAATGCCCCATCATCAAAGACTGAGAACCTGTGGGCGTCGGAGTGGACACTCCCCCCACCAATGAGTTGCGAGTTAAACGCCACGACTACTGCCTGAATGATGGGCAGCAACTGCAGACTGGTCACACGTCTGCTGGAAATCTTCACCAAAAAGACACTGTTTCAAAAGCCACAAGGATACCAAGCAACAAGAAGTCCACCACAGCCTTTGGTGGTAGTGCTAAATCACTTTAGCCTTGAACTTTGGCATGGAGGGGGACAACTAGCAAATAGCCAACAAGCTTCTCCTTCGCACAATACTAACCCCTCTATCTTCTGACTGTGCACTAGATTATTTTGTTTTCATTTATTCTCTCACACGCAGACAGACCAGGCATACAGTCACACACCCACATTCATAACTATGAGAAACTTCACACAGAACCCTTCTGTTTGCCACATGAGATCAAGTGTGCCCATCATTTATCTTTGCTTTTATTCATTATGTTGCTCATTTATTTACACTGCTGTTGCCTTTATGAGAAAAGAACAAACAAAGGGGAAGAAAATAGTGTTACTGATAAGGTTGTTTTTGTTTGCTTTTCTTTCATTTATTTTCTTGATTGAGGGGAGGCCCCCACAATGCAAGATATGGTTACATCCGCTGAAGAAAGAGCCCTCTGTTGCCTCAGCTTTTGGAGCTGAAGTTTTAATTTTTATTGGCCATGATTTTTTTTGAGCTCACACGTTTTTCTCCTTTGTTATTTCTGAACGATTCTTCTTTTTCTCTTTTGTTTTTACTCAATTTCAGGAAAATTGAGACAGAGATTGAGGACTGCAGCCTCAACAAGTTTAAATTTTGACATTTTTTTGACCGATACCCTCGTAAACAATCTGTACCTTACCCTTTTTGAAGCTGCTTGCGACAGACAGCCTAGTTCAACATTCATTGTTTTCATTTTGCGCGCCTCCCCCTTACCGCGTCGGACTGTCTGGCCGGCCCAAAGCCACTCGACAGCATGGGGGGGGTACCAAATTTTTCCTGAGAAAAAGAATGTCCCATTAGTTGCTATGAGTACATAGGCAATTACTTTTCAAACAAGAAGTCCTGGTTTAATGTGCAGAAAAAGGATAAACCTTGCTAGGGAAAGCGCTCTTTGGGGGATAGCGGTCCACCTGATTTGATACATGCTTGGTAACCGAATACCGTTCTGAACAAATTTCTACGTTCCCTTTGAGTGAGGGTTATTAGAGGTTGCGTGCTCCGTTCAATCTTAGAGGTGCCCAATAAAGTCCTGACAGTCTGCGTTGGTGTTTATAGTTCTCCCCAGTGATAGCCGGAGGTTGAGAGTGTGTTCATAGTTCTCCCCAGCGGTAGCCGGAGGTTGAGAGGGTGTTCATAGTTCTCCCCAGCGGTAGCCGGAGGTTGAGAGGGTGTTCATAGTTCTCCCCAGCTGTAGCCGGAGGTCGAGAGTTGTTGTTGTGTCCATAGTTCTCCCCAGCTTTAGCCGGAGGTCGTTGTTGAGCTTTAGCCGGAGGTTGAGAGATCCCCCCCCATAGTTCTCCCCAGCTTTAGTTGTTGAGCTTTAGCCGGAGGTTGAGAGTTCTCCCCAGCTTTATCTTTTACAAAGCCGGAGGTCGAGAGTTGTTGAGTTTGTTGAGTTAGACACGGCCGTGCGATTCCTGCCTGATCAGCAGATGAGCAGACTGTCGGTACCACACGGGCAATAATCTAAGTGTAGACTCCGCAAAGGCGGAAGTAAAAAGGAGCGTACCTCTTAGTAATCAGACGATACCAGTAAAAAGCAATTAATTAACACTAAAAGGTTGCCAAGCATGGGGGGGGCAATAAGAGCTCATTGACCCCGAGAGACGAGGTGGACTGGCTATCGCCGCTGGTGGGTTAGATGAGACCTATATTCCACTTAGACACTATGCAGCAAAACCTTGTGAATGCATGGACGTGAAAATTGAGGCATGAACGTGTGCGGTGCATGAGTGACTGAATGATGACACGTTACGTATGCCTGAGAGAACCGCGTTGTGAGTGCGAATGTGCCGTGGACGTGTCATTGAGTGATTGACCGATGAATGGCTGTTTGACTACACATGTTCCTCTGTTTCACCTTCCTTTCCTCCTGGGTTTTGATGCACTAGATCTTCTCCCTGTTTTTGCCAATTGTGTAGTGGGGTGTTCAGAAAACACTGCTGCTTGTTAAAAGAACTATGGTTTTAGGCCTTGGGCCTTCTAAAAAGTTTACCAGGTTTTAAAGGTTTTTTTCTGGGTGTTTAAAAACACCAAACGACGTTTTTATATATGATACCACTTTCAGTGGAATGACTGGCTTTGACCTTGACTGACCTTACTGTTCATGTTCAGTGTCCATGTTTTTTGTTGTTATATGTGTATACTCGTTGTGGTGTGCACTTGTCTACGTCTTCGTCTTAGTTGTTGTTATTATGTAGCTTTTTCCAAAATACAGGTCGCTGTAAGGAGACGAATCAGATCCAACTAAAGAAAAGAGATATTTTAAATTATCCAGTTAAGTCTTAATGGTTTCCTCTCTTTCTGTTTCTGAGTGTTTCCTAACAGAATGCCACCGCCTTCTCGACTCCGATCCTTCCTCTTCGCCGCCATGCCTGGTCACTGCTTCTTATGATGAAGGATGAGAATTAAAGGGAAGTATTGTCCATAACTGTAACTGGGAAGCAAAGGGGAAATAGATTGAAATAGACACGTGACAATATGACATATTGTGGATGTTCTAACATAATATCTATTCCAGAGACTACAGAGACTTCCAATCCAACTGCAAAAGTGGGGACAGATCTTCAAATTTCCAAAAGGAGCGTACAGTTGACCCTGGCTTTGACCTTTTAAGGCTGAGGAGGAGGAGGTCGAGGAGGTTGGAGGGCACAAAGGCAGGCGGACACAAGAGAGAGGAAAACGGAGACACATCCAAAATGATCAGATAAGTGATTTTCCAATGATATTTATCATATGGTTTTAAGAATCCAAATGTATTCTTATGTAAAAAAGGGAAGGGAGCGGGCCAACGTCCCTCTGGTTTTTTATTTATATTTTATCATAGGAAAATATACATCAAACCCTCCAACTATTTTCTTCTTGTTCCACCAGCACTTAGCGTGCAAGAGCATAAAACACCTTCACTGGGTTTAGACACTTTTAAGGGAAAAATTAAGTGTTCTCAACATTGGGTTGGTGGCCCAATCTGGGTCGCCTGAGATTTAAAAAAGGGTCCTCCTGAAATTCTTGATAATTGATTGAAATAAGAGATAGTTTAAAGTTAAGTAACTTCCAAGCATTTAAGGAAGCTCTCCAAACCGTGCTGGGGCTCGTCACCCCTACGAATGGGATAAATACAGAGAGCAAAAGACAATATGATTGTTCGACTCAACTTAACTTTAATTCTGTCTAACCTTAAAGGGCCAATAATCTTGCTAAACTCTGGTTCAGACACAGAATAGGAGACACTTTTGCCACCAATTGACCTTCAAAATTAAGTAAATTACATCTCAAATAATAATTATGAGGGAAATGAATGAAATAAATGAACTGACAAATTCAGCTCTATAAAAGAATTAGGCTATGTAATTAGGTGTGGAGTGTTAACATTATTCAGAATAAATAAAGGATAGAATAAGATTTCTCCTTCACAAATAAGAGATAGCAAAGAAAAAATGAAACAAACAATTTAAATAAATAAATAACATTATTTATTTATTTGGTTAAACTCATTTAGCTTTCTCACATCTCCATGTCTCCCAATTGTATGTATTCATCTTGAGAAGACATGTAATCACACTCCACACTTCTCCGTCTGACTTGCATGTCCTTCTCCGTCCGACTTGCATGTCCTTGTAAACAGTGGTTCTAAAATTGCTTCTCACCAGGTAAGTAGATGTACCACAGATAATCACTGCAACTCCAGCTATGCTTCTTCTTACTCCAGGAAAAGAAAATCGAATTAATACTTCCTGCTTTTCTTTCAGCCTCATATTTTCCCACTCGCGTGCGAATGCTACAGATAACATTGAGCTAGCATGGCTAAAAGCTCACTAACCCACACCTAACCATTGTGTGATTGTGCAGCAGCACCTTTTAGGATCTGAAAAGCTCTCAGATCCTGACCTCTGACCTGTCTCTGCCTTCCTGGCCATACTAACTATTCATTTAGTTAGTTAACTAAACCTAACACCCCTAAACTTCTATTCTATTCTATTCTATTCTATTCTATTCTATTCTATTCTATTTTATTCTATTTTATTTTATTTTATTTTATTTTATTTTATTTTATTTTATTTCATTTCGTTTCCACATTTTTCTTGATATATCTATATCCGTGCCTCACAAAAGAAGAATATATCCAATGTATGACAATAACGATGCTAATGGTTAACCCTGACAGACAGCAAAGGTGGAATATAATAATTTTGTTTCTTGATTTGGTCGTTGAGGCGACCAAAAGTGGGGAATGTTATGGTCATTTTTATATTCATCATCATATCCTCAAATGTATGTTCATGTGTACAATTTGTCATGTTTTAATACATGACGACTCCATTACTCTTACACTTTTGAACAGCTGAATCATGATTAAACAGTACAGGTCGTATTATTCTCAGTGCAGCACAGTCTCTGCTCACATGCAGATATACACTGACGCACACACTTATCAAGGACAGATAAAAGACTGGAGCCAAACCTTCTCATAACATCATCATCCTCCAACATTTCCACTATGGGCATCTGACTCCCTCCCTTTTGTCTCTCACTGTTGGGACCTTTTCTTATCTGTATAAAAAGCTTAAGCTTTGAAACTGTTGGAGCGGGGCGCGGCACTTCCTTCGGACGTCCGCCTGGACGGACGCTAATTTTGTTTCACTTTGTTCCATTTTGTACCTTTTTACTTAGCAATAGAATAAACTTTTTATATAAAATCATCAATGCTTCTCCTGGATTCCATCATTCAACCAGAGCAATGAATCATGTCTTCAAATGAGGTCAACCGTAAATTCTGCCGTAACATTATGTTGTATTGTATTGTATTCTATAGTATGTTGTCATTTCTTATGTATTTGCCTGCCTCGGGACTACGGATGTAAACTAGCTTTGTAGCTATAATCCGGCATATTTACATTTGTTTAACACTGATGTTCATTAATGTGCAATGTCCCTATCAAATAAATAAATAAATAAATAAATAAACTGTGTCTTGTTTGGTCTATACTCTGAATCGAAGTAACTGCCTGCCTTTAGTTTTTAAAAATGCCTTCAGCGAGAAAATTTATTTTTGGATGTGAAGAAAACAGCCCTCTTTAATGCTGACACAAGTCAAAGGGGCAGATTTTCTTTAGCTTTGCGCCTGTTAAAACGTGGGCAAACCCAGATATACCAAACCCCATGCAATTAGGATTGGGCCTGCCAAGTAAGCAATATAACAAACACAATCCATTGAGCTTGTTTGCCACTAATGAAATGCAATATGACAGATCATCTGTTTACAAAATATTGGGAAGAGAAAATGCAAACATTGCAGTATTTCTCAATTGTTTAATTGCCCTACTATGTTCACTGACTCATCATATGGGTAAACTCCTGTCACACGGTTTTGCAATTAGCAATCAAAACTTTAGCATAAAACTTAAAGGGCATGTGAGAATTTCTGTTTTGGAGCCAATATTGAAAACAGAGTCAGAGCCAGAGGACCGAGAGCAGGCCCCTCACTAGGGGCTGGCCCCTTCCAGCCTAGCACAAGCATTGTGCCCATCCACTTGTGACACAAGTTTTTTTTTTAAATATTTAAATGTATTTATTTTTAAATAGGATAATAGCTATTTTTTGTATTCTAAGTTTGCATTTATTATTATTTTCATTAAAAAGATTTTAAAAAACAATGGTGTTTGTGTATGATTTTAATTTTATTGATGTAAATCTACACAGCAATAGCTGTGTCGAAAAGGAAGTGACGTCAATTTGTTTAGCGCATATTTTCTAAATTATCAACCTACGGGTGTTGTGCCAATCTACTCCCCCCGTCAAAATCGGCACCCCCTAGCCTTGGGAGCGCGCACGCATTCAGCGAGGGTGGACCGACGCGGTTGAACATAATTTACAGAACGGCATCTTTGATCACCTCTGCTGCTTTTTGAATGATGTTTCGTGATCCTAATAAATTATGTTATTGCCATGTATCCTATACCTGTTTGAACTTTGTTTATGTAGACCTGCTGTCAAAAAATGTCCTCTCAGCACAATAAGCATTATGTTAAGCACAGAAGTATAGGCTGCTTTATTTTATGAAATGTACAATGGCCTCTTTAATTATATATTTTCAGGCCCCATTTTTGACCTGTCAAAAAAAGAGATCCCCCCCATTTAAAGCACAAATGTCACACAAACCTCAGCTGATGTTTCTTATATTGTAAAGCACATCTTAAATAATAACTAGGATTAATTTCAGCATGTTTACTTTCTCCTACATGAAGTTACATGGGGTGGGGGTGATTAGATTTTCAGCCAACATTTTGAGCCAAAATGCCAAAAATCGCGTTGATTTTGACACGTCGACACGCAAAAGACATGCGTCATGTCATAAATCACGCGTGTGTAATACTCTCGTTAATTTGATTTTGACATGTTCAAACATAAAAAGCGTGTGTTGCATAATTTGATTTCAACGCGTCGACCAACTATGGTAATACATTCCAAAAGCTTCACCTTCCAAAAACAGACCACTGAGAATGATCACTGATCAGAATGATCACTGATCAGAATGATCACTGATCACTCATCCACAGACCCTCAACACTGAATGTGTGTGAATGTGAGTGAGTACGGGTCGCTGTGTGTGCATGCATATGAGTGTATGACTGTGTTATGTGTGGATGAATGAGTAATGCATTGTTTTGTATAATTTGTTTGTTTTTTATTTCATGTGTCTGTGTGTATGTAGGGTTTTTTCTATGCTTAAAAATAAATTTAAATATTTATACAAAAAATAAATTAAACGATTACTACACCAATGTACCACCGGTGGAACAAATGGATTTTATTCTATTTGTTTTTTTTTTTTCAGTCAAATCAAACATCCTGGGATGAATCAGGACCAGTATGAACTCCAAACTCACAATTCAAATAGTCCAAAAATTTTCTAAAAAGTTAATAGGGATTTTATACGTACTCCGTCTGGAGCTTTTTGCTTTATTACAGGTCCTTGAATCTCATTTCCAGTGACATTTGCCTCAGCTGTGAAAAGGGAATTTTTAAAACCCAACAGTTGGTAATTCTACAGTCAAATAGACCCTATCCCTAAACACCAGCTATACCCTCCTTTATATTTTATTATGTGTGACCAAGGAGGTACTGAACTTAAAATAACCAATGGTAAAATAACCAAGGCAATAATAATATCCAAGGACACACAGATGAGTTAGTAAAAAATAGGCAGAGACAGTGCTTTCAAACGATGGAATTCAAGTTTATTAAGACCAGGAGTAAGCATAAAAGATTAAAACAAAAGAATATTTATTTCTATGACTAAAATTTAGGTTTTACTCAATGGTCAATATTAAAAGTACACATTCAATTAAAACATTACAGCCCCTGAGCCAGGACCAAACAGAATCTGAAAAGATAAAACAAGATTAAAACAACTAAGCAAGGATGGCTGGAGAGGAAATAGCCCCACCCCAAACAAACCAAAAAGTGCTACCCACAAACACACATTAAATAACAAAAGCCTTAAGTGCAAAACAGAAATAAGGGCCAACTCCCCCCTCCCAAGCACACCCGAGGGACCTAAAAGACCCAGGGACTGTATAACTTCACTGGCATAGAGCTAAAATCGGGTTTCCACAATTTACAAAAAGATATCAAATAAACTCAGATTTAACCAGAAAGAAACCCTAAAAACAAACTCTGGAATTAAAAGGGAAACAGATGTTAAAACCCAAATACACAAAAGATAAACTGAATATTAAAACACCTGTCCTACCTTAAAATTGCTTAAAACAATGGGGGAAATAGCTGCCACCAGAGTACTAAAACAGCTCTAAAACCAGAAGGTTGTGTTAAACAGCAGGTTAAAATGCTAAAAAACCAAGGGAGCAATTAAAAACTCTCCAGCCAGCAGCATTCGAGACTGATCATCAGACATGGAGGACATTTATACAGGACACTTCTTCCACTAGGCAGGAAGTGGCCTTACCTAGTTAATTATGAAAAGGGAGCCCCCTACTGACCGCTACACATGAAACATTTAGGCAGACTTTGGAGCTTGATATTTCTCTGTGCAGAGATTGTTTCCACTTGTTGTTAGAGTAAATTAGTCATCAGAGGCCAAAACTACAAGGCCTCAGTTTCTCAAAGAGTCCAACCATTTGTATGTACTCCAAAGGTCCTAAAAGATTCAGTTTTATTTTTTACCAATATTTGGAGGTGTTTTAAAGAAAAAAGGTCGGTGTCGTAAGGCGTTAAAACAAAAATACAGAACACAGCGTTTAGTTTCAGTTCATACAACTCCACTACACCTTACCATACCTTTATTATAGCCAATAATAATTTTAAAAACTCTAACTAAAAACAAAACATTGTATCCTTAAGCATATGTCTTCTGACAATGTCTTAGGAAAGTGTCATGGTAAGTACAATGAAACAGTTTTAGCGTTGTATACTGTGTGTGCAGTGTTGGGAGTAACTAGTTATTTTTGTAATATATTACAGTAATATATTCCTTTTTGAAGTAACTCAGTAGTGTAACTCATTACAGAAGTGAAAAATGATAATATATTACTAGTTACAAATAAAAAGTAACTCAAGTTACATGCATATTTGATTTAAGTGCATATTTGCTTTGTTTTCTCACTGAAAAAAGATCATCATTATAGTTAAATAAATGGGATACAAAAAAGACATACAGTTATAACTAGGGATGTAACAATTAACCGCAGTTAAAAATCGATTCATAGGTATCACGGTTGATATCGATTTTCTGAAAATTGAATCGCAGTACTTTTTTTAAACAGCAGAGGGCTGTTTATTTATCTTTCTCTTGTCCAAATGCTGAGGCTGCGGGTGGAATCTGCTACTACTTTCTTTCTGGCTGCCTTCTACTCTTAAATATGTTCATAAATGATTCCTTACCCCTTTAGCACCAAAAGAATATCTGTAATATTATGTGAATATTTGTAAAAGTCACGTTTTTCTATTAGCTCTGTCTGCTAGCATAGCATCTCTTCTTCACTGCACAAGATATCTGCATGCCAACCGAGCACTGGGTTACCAGTGCCCTCTGCTGGTCCAAACAAATCTGACGTGAACACAGGGCAATTCCTTTTTTTTTTTTTTTTTTTAAAGTCCAATTGTTAAAGCACAAAATACATTTTCAGTTGCACTTTTAAAAAGAAAAATAACTATTATGCAGTTTTGCATTGTTTACTATAGAACCTGAATTTAAATTAATAGGCTTCTTCATTTGTATTATTCCTTTATTTATTTCATTCAAGATTTTTTTTTTAGTTAAATTGCATTGTTTTGAATAGTTTATCAAGGGATTCTTTTGACAATGAAAAATAAAAGGAAATCAGTACAGTATTTTTCAATCATCATTTTTCTACAGGACCATTTTGTAAAATAAATCGTGAGAGAATCGTATCGTGAACCCAGTATCGTGAATTGAATCGTATCGGAAGTTGAGTGAATCTTTACATCCCTAGTTTAACTGTATGTACAAGTAATTTGCATATCTACCCTATATCTACCCTGTAAATTTCACTGCCGTCAACATAATCATTCAGCAGAAATAAATGTTTATTTATTCATGTGATATGATGTCATTAGCCACGCCCACTTTGACCAATCGCGAATAACTTTGAGATATCGCCTCAGGAGGGACCCAAGTTCTTACCCTCCAAATTTGGTAAAAATTGGTCTTGCCATTTAAGAGATATAAATATTCATTATTTGTAGCGCCCCCTAGTGGTCTACATCATTCAAATTTGGCGTATACCCTCACAGTCACATGCCAACTAAGGATCTCAGATTTGGTTTTGTTAGCATTTATTTTGACCGAGATATGCACCTGTTTGCATTTTTATAGCTAGCTTGAAAACTTTCCTCGCTAATAATTTGCGCATAATTTACCCGAACAAACTCATAGGGTTAACTGGAGATTACGTCCAACTGAAGACTCTACGTGCCAAGTTTCACGCTGATTGGACAAAACCCCAAGGAGGAGTTCGAAAAAGTAGGTTTTCGAGTTTTTGCGATTTTGCTCAGAGAAAAGTTCAGGCGGAAATGGGCATGGCCTAGCCTAGGTGATTCAATGCTATTCAAGGAATCTAGATCTGCAGGCAGTTATGAAAAGGGGCCAAGCCTTCCCGCGCAACTCGGCCCCCAGGTTTTGCGGAGCCCTTGGAAGTACGTCACGAAGGATGATGGGCTCGTGGCGAGCGTCAGGACACAGGCCAACGTGCCATTTGCTGTGAACAGGTGGAGAAGAAGTTTTGGAAGATGTGATTTAATGTGTGAAAATTTCAGGCCAAAATGCGTTTGCACCCATTTTAGCGCCACCAGGTGGTGCACTTTTTGGTATGGGCGATCTGTGTGCTCTTCTATGGTTACCTCGTAAATTTCACATCCCTCAACATAATACTTCAGCTGAAATAAAGGTTTGTTTATTTATGTTATGTAGTAATAAGACACGCCCACTTTAACCAATCGTGATTCACTTTGAAATACGGTCCCAGTAGCGACCCAAGGTCATACCCACAAAATTTGGTAAAAATCGGTCTTGCCATTTATGAGATATACATTTCCCATATTTGCAGCGCCCCTTAGTGGCGTAAATTAGTAAAATTTTGCTTACACCCTTACAGTCACATGCCAACCAATGATCTCAGATTTGGTGTTGTTAGCATTTATTTTGACCGAGATATGCAACAGTTATGCATTTTTATAGCTAGCTCGAAAAATTTACTAAGTAATTATTCGCGCATATTTTGAGCCAACAAAATTATTTTATCAGCTTTAGATCAAGTCCAACTGAAGACTCTACTTGCCAAGTTTCATGCCGATTAGACAAAACCCCAAGGAGGAATTTGAAAAAGTAGGTTTTTGATATGTCGTGACTTACAAAGAGCAATGTGCTGTGGGAGTGGGCGTGGCCTATGTCAGAAGATGCAACTTTATGTAGGGAACATGTGGATATAATTTTTTAGAAGATGTGAATTAAATTGTGAAAGTTAGATGCCAAAATGTTTTTGCAATTATAGCGCCACCTAGTGGCGCAATTTTTGGTATGGGTGTTCTGTGTGGTCTTTTATATCTACCCTGTAAATTTCACTGCCCTCAACATAATAATTCAGCAGAAATAAATGTTTGTTTATTTATGTGTTATTATGTCATTAGCCACACCCACTTTGACCAATCGTGAATATCTTTGAGATATCGCCTCAGGAGGGACCCAAGATCATACCCTCCAAATTTGGTAAAAATTGGTCTTGCCATTTAAGAGATATAAATATTCATTATTTGTAGCGCCCCCTAGTGGTCTACATCATTCAAATTTGGCGCATACCCTCACAGTCACAAGCCAACTAAGGATCTCAGATTTGGTGTTGTTAGCATTTATTTTGACCAAGATATGCGCCAGTTCACATTTTTATTGCAAGGTAGAAAACTTTACTCGTTCACGCTGATTGGACAAAACCCCAAGGAGGAGTTCGAAAAAGTAGGTTTTCAAGTTTTTGCGATTTTGCTCCGAGAAAAGTTATGGCGGAAATGGGCGTGGCCTAGCCCAGGTGATTCAGTGCTATTCAAGGAATCTGGGGATTTGAAGGTTTTAAATTTGCAACAAACGGTGTGGGAGATATTGGCCAAAACGTGTTGACCTTTGTTATAGCGCCACCTGCTGGCGGACATATGTGAATTTTTGCGTCCAAGGTACACGGGGTTGTCTGGACCCAACCACCAAGGGGCATCGCCCCACCTTGCACGGTTTAGCCTGCAGCACTACTTTTACCGTGGGAAAAATAAATGGTAACAATAATCCTTACGATTACATTAGGGTTCCCTGGCCCCGCGGGCTTGGCCCCCTAATAATAATAATAAAAATCTTTGCGATTACAATAGGGTTCCTAGCACCGCTGGTCCTATGAACCGCGTATGCTTACATACGCGGTACCCTGGCCCCACGGTCTTGGCCCCCTAATAAACAATCGAGAAAAACTCTAATGTAGCATACACAAATGAAGTTATTAAACCTAGAGTTTTTTGCGGTGCCTGTTTCTGCACATACATTTAACATGTTCCTGAAGCAGGTGGTAATTGTCACAACTTTACAGAGTGAAATGAAAACTCTTCCCCTAAAACGGGTAAAATATATATGCGTCCACACAGTAGCTGAACAAATCAGGGGTGGGGCAAATGAATTTTTAAACCCAAATAATAAGGCTCATGATAACATCATTTTACAACATACACATGTCCACAACAGCGGGGCTTACAAGCTTCAACATCATGGATATGGTCCATAGCCCATCATGATCATGAAAAGTATAACAAAACAAGAGAACAACAAAAACATTTGGACAGTCACTAACACAAATTCAAAGCACGGATAGTGACCGCATCATTTTGACACCCACTTTGACCATTTCAACTCAAAGCCTGTATCAGTAGCTATAAAGTTTAGTAAAACTGGCACAGTGGCCCACATGTTCACAAACACTATTTCAATATGAAGTACTGAGCCTTCAGTACTTCAAACAACGGTAAGCCTACTCACCACTATTTGAAGGTCATACAACGAGCCTTGCGCTCTGCAAACTCGTCCACGATGCTCTGTATGTCCATTTTCTTTGCTCTCATTCTCTATGGACAACATGGCAAGTCCACTCAGTCTCTCCCGTCCCACTGTGACCCTCAACTGGTTTTTATTGAGTTTTGACTTGGAGAATGAACGGGACACATGACTGACGTGCACACGCATACTTTGTGCAGAAACCATGTTGTTTACATAATGTGATCCTTGAAAAATTGAAAAATGGCAATGAATGAACCGCTGTTAAGGCTCGTAAATAGTTGGTAGTATGTAGGAAGTTTGTCACCTGTGGACGTAGCTGCTTATTTAAGGAAACTCACTTTAAGTACAGGTGAACGATTGTGGGACCCATGCAGCGTTCCAAAAAAACGAGTGGTCATCTGATGTGCGCTCCTGGCCAGATGTTCAATGGCCAGATACTTATACATATCTGATAGAAAAACCCAGTGTATATACAAAAGAAAACCTAAAAGCATTAGGTCTCTAGATGCTTATAACTGTTATGAACGGGCATGTAGGACAGCAGCTGTACACCCGTTATCTATAGTTTCCGTGTATTTTTGCATATTCCAATGGATGAGTTTCCATCTTTACATTAAGTCTCCTCCTCACTGTCTCACGTCTGCATATCAGTCTATTTACAGATTTTTATGGCCACTTTTTATTGGTTCCAGAGTGAGATAGCACTCCGTCCGCTCCCGTGCACCATCGCCTCAGGAAAACTGAAAGGGGCAAAATGCTGTAGTAAACATTAAGGGCCTCTATGTGGCGCTGTAATGCTGCCACAGAAATACACCAAAACAGGGAAGAAGACACACAGAGGCAGCATCTATTTGCAAGCATGTCTGGATAGGAGTGCAGGTTTTTAATAATTGTTCTTTATTTAGTCATAAAGAGAACCACCAGATGATTTTTAAGGCTGTGCTTCAGTTCCTGCATGACACAGGAAGGTACGAATGATCTAGTCGTTACAATAAAGACCAGTGGAGGGCAGTAAAACGCCTTGTGGCGTCCAGAAATACAGAGGAAGAGGAAAAAGACAAGGATGCACCAGAGCCGTTTAGAGAGAAAGTTACGACAATGGAAGTTCGAAATGCTTGACCGTCACGTAATTCATGTAGACTCAATTTGTTTCCGGAAGTTATTGGCGGGCAATTCAATTCATTGATTCCGAGTGACATGAATGGTATTTTCGGTAATTTGTTGTCAATAACTGCATTGATTTATAATATTTATACAGTACACGTCATATATGTATAGACAATATATATTTATGTAGTTCCATAAATAGTTTTTTTTCCTAACGTAAATTTGTTTTAAAGATGAGTGTAAACAGCTAGATTACCTGCTTTTTTGACGTAGGTAAGGCCAACATTGATTTGGTTAAAAAAACTTGTTGATATGTATTGTATACAGGATGTATTGCTTTGCATTTTCTTTAATGTTCTTAAACTTGTATGGTATTAAGAGCATTCACATCCCAATGTTTATTGACATACTAATAACCAAAAAACTTTTACGCATACAACCAACTTCTACTTAGAAGGGAGGGTGTTTAAAAAAATCATACTAGTTTATTTTCTTCCATTTCAGCAATCCCATGGTAATTAATGTCATCTTTGACTTTCAGATATCTATATATTTCAGAAACCCCTGAAAGAGCTCTGGGACAAAAGGAGTCTGACAGATTGCAGTGACTCCATTCTTCCTCCTTTGCCCCCTTCATCTTCCTCATCCTCTCTCTCTCTCTCCTCTCTCCTCCTCTCTCCTCCCTCTAGCTTAGAACATAATAAATTATATAGTATGTTTTTAGATTAATAGCACAAGCGGCGGTATCTCTGCGTAGGGAAGTTAATTCCCTACGCAGAGGTAGGGATCAAAATATACTTAAAGGTGCATTTTTTTACACATTTTTGCCTCTGTCTGTAGTTCATCATCACAGAGCAAGTATACTGTCTAAAACGTGGGTTGCTGAAAATCTGCCATGCTAGTACCAAGATGAATTCATTAAATAAATGTCTAACAAAGTCAGAAACATTAATAACTTGTCATGCAGTTTGTCTGTGCCTTTCATGCATGGTGTCCTTGCATGTACAGTAGTCGCCACCATGGTTTGCTGCGCTGCATGGGGATGCTCCAATCGCTCCAAAAAAGGAGTGAAAATGTATGGCTTCCCAACCGAACCAGAGAGGACAAAGAAATGGTAAGTCAAATTTAGCAGGAGCGATCTAAAGAAAAAAAAAATCAGGATTATAACAATAAAAAAATGTGAAGTAATCATATTAAACACTTCATTTGCACTTTATGTCCTAAAATTATATTTAATTAATTAATGTAATTTACTACAGAAAAATAAATCACGTTTAAAAGTATTTTCTCTAATTCCACATCGTTGGATGGAATGGCATTAATAAAATTGAACCTTGTGGTTAACGCTATGTGTTGCTAAATACTCTGTTAACTTTCATTGCTATGCTGATGATACCCAACTGTATGTATCAATGAAGCCAGGTGAGACAAATCAGCTATCTAAACTTGAGGTCTGTCTAAAGGACATTAGGGCCTGGATGGACCAAAATGTTCTTCTTCTCAACTCAGACAAGACTGAGGTCATTGTACTGGGCCCACGACACCTTAGAGAAAACTTTGCTAGCCTAACTGCCCTAGATGGCAGTACTCTGGCACGAAGCATAACTGTTAGAAACCTTGGGGTTCTATTTGATCAGGACTTATCCTTCAACTCTCACATAAAACAAACTTCAAGAACTGCCTTCTTTCATCTCCGTAACATTGCTAAAATCAGATCTATCCTGTCTCAGGGCGACGCCGAAAAACTAGTCCATGCTTTTGTTACCTCTAGACTGGATTATTGTAATTCTCTTTTAGCAGGCTGCCCGAGCAAGTTGCTTAAGACACTTCAGCTGGTTCAAAATGCTGCAGCACGTGTACTGACTAAAACTAGGAGAAGAGATCACATTACTCCTGTATTAGCCTCTCTGCATTGGCTTCCCATAAAATATAGAATAGAATTCAAGATTCTTCATCTCACTTATAAAGCCCTAAATGGACAGGCACCAGCCTATCTCAAGGAGCTTGTAGTGCCATACAATCCCCCCAGAACACTACGCTCTCAAAATGCTGGACTACTCGTTGTTCCATTTGTCTCTAAAAGTAGTATAGGAGGAAGAGCTTTCAGTTGTCAGGCCCCACTTCTCTGGAACCATCTACCAACCACGGTTCGGGGGGCAGACACCCTCTCTACCTTTAAGGTTAGGCTCAAAACATTCCTCTTTGGTAAAGCTTTTAGGAACCAGCTCATAGCTCATAATTAAGATGCAATAGGCATAGACTGCCGGGGGGGGGGTCTGGCATGCTCGGTTGGAGAGAGGTTGGAGAGGGCGTTAAGAGAGAGGTCATTTAGGCTAGAGAGGGACCGGAGAGGGTCCCATTCCTCTCTCAAACACTCCCTCTATGTCTGCTTCTTCCCTTGTGTGTTTGCTCCTGTACTCCTTCTGGCTTTTGTCTTGCAGGTCCGTGGGATCCTTAGTGTGGAGTTACAGAGTCTCAGCGGCTCTGTCTCCACCCTCTCCTCTGCACACACCCAACACAGCATAACGTGGATGGCTGTTCATCATAGGAATGGGATCCACACAAGGTTCCTGCTGCTTAACAGAAGGTTTTCCTTGCCGCCATGATGAATTCATGTTGGGTGTGGGATACATATGTATGTGTATATACGTATATATGCATATGTGTGTATCCATAAAATGAAGAGTCCGTCCTTAAGACTGCTCTACTGTAAAGTGCCTTGAGATACCATTGGTTATGATTTGGCGCTATACAAATAAAGATTGATTGATTGATTGATCCAGTAACGTTAGCATATCCTAGCCTCATCTGTTATCTTCTAATGATCCCTTAATCTACTAGTTTAGCCGCTAACATGCACAGGTTCATGGGTTTAGATACGCTGATAATAATAATTAATAATAATAATATCCAATATGATTATTTAAACGTCTTACCATTGAAAAGTGCATCACAAATCCGCTCTAGCTTTATTGCGCTGCAACAGTCAACTGGTCACTTCTGGGGAATGATTGAGGCTCCATGAACCGCCATTGCATTAAAAAAAATAACCATTGGAGTAAACAGAGTTGTCGCAACTCTCACTCTAAAAGGCTCTGGGATGCGCATGAAACTCGTTTTACAAAAAAATGAAACATACAAAAGAAAAGAGGAAAGAGATGGAGACATGGCAGGAGATTTGCTTGTGAAACCACGACAAGGTAGAGCTGCTGCTTTGTTGCCATTGTTACTGTTGTTGTTGTGGGGGGTCGCGCATGTGGGTTAAGAGTGAGGTATCATCGTTTGCGTATGCGAATACGCTGTCCACACGGTGACCCAACGGGTGGCGTTCACAGACTTTCCCACTCTGAGACCCGTTTACAGATGTTATTGTATTCGGCTTCTAAATTTTCGTTGCCATGTGGGCGGAAGGTGTAAATGATAAAAACAAAAACATGACAGTTTACATTAAAACCTGTCTCTGTGTGGACGGGGTCATAGCTGCAGTGAAGTTGCTTGAAGAAGACACAGAGGAAACGAAAGAATGAATGTTTAATGCTGGCGTTGATATTTTTGGGACCAAAAACATAGGTCCCAGGTAAACCACAGTGGCCTGAGCAAACTTACATTTAGCCAAATTTATTGTTAAATTAGCTTCTGCTAACCGAGTAAATGTCGCTCTCACACGTGACAAATGTTCCTCCCAGGTATCAGAATATACAACCAAATCATCAAGGTAAACAGCACAACCCTCCAGCCCCCAACAACCCGATTCATTAGGCGCTGAAAGGTTGCTGGTGCGTTCCTCAAACCAAAAGGCATCACACTATACGAGAACAACCCGCTTGGTGTAATGAACGCTGCAATCTGTTTAGCTCGCTCTGTAAGTGGCACCTGCCAATACCCTTTTAACAGGTCCAGTTTGATCACAAAGCTCGCACCCCCCACCTGATCCACGCAATCCTCCATCCGAGGAAGCGGAAAAGAATCTGCCTTAGACACTGCATTCACCTTGCGAAAATCTGTGCAGAAACGTGGACTGTTATCAGGCTTTGGCTCTAAAATACAAGGCGAAGCCCAACTAGAATCGGAGGGTTCAGCAATTTTATTTTCAACCATATACTTCACCTCAGAGTCTAGCAACTTACGTTTGTCGGGGTGTACTCTGTAACACCTCTGCCTGATTGGCAATGAATCACCAACGTCGATGTCATGCTTAACCAGAGCAATACGCCTGTATTGCCAAAAAGACAGAAACTTCAATCAAATTGACTAACTGGGCACGTTTTAAGGGGTCTAAATATTGCAGAGAAGTATCCAGACATTTCAACGACTCACTATTCTTAAACCGACCAGATACTATAGCTTCATCGGGCTCTGGTGGGTCATCACATTCTTCCCCCACCAGAGCCTGAACAACAGCACACTGAGGACGAACTTTAAATGGATCCACTACAACATCCAACACAGTGTCTCGGAAAAAATAAGGCTTTAGCAAGTTAACATGACATAGCTGCATTTTCGATCTACGTGCAGGAGTTGATATCAAGTAATTTAGCTCAGACAATTTCTCCACAACAGAATATGGCCCAGAAAACTTTGCCTGAAAAGGAGATGTAACCACTTGACTTTTTGACCAAAAACAAGGTCATTTGGACTAAACCCGGTGCTTTCCTGAACCACCTCATGTGCAGCCAACAGCATCCAAGGCAAGGCCTCCTCCCAATCACCCTGCATCTGAACACAAAAAGAACGCAGCATTGATTTAAGTGTTTGGTGAAACCTCTCCAAAGCACCTTGACTTTGAGCATGATAGGCAGATGAAAAATTATGTTTTATCTTTATCTGTTTAAGGACTTGTGCAAATAATTTCGAACAAAAATTTGACCCTTGATGAGATTGAATGACCCGAGGGACTCCAAAAACAGAAATAAACTGTGATAAGGCACGGACTACAGACCTAGCAGTAATACTGCGCAACGGATATGCAGATGGATATCGTGTAGTCTGACACATCACAGTCAGCAAGTAGCTAGCCCCTGACTTAGCCTTAGGTAACGGACCAACACAGTCAATGAGCAAATGCTCAAAAGGTTGCCCAATTGCTGGTATCGGATTGAGTGGTACTGGCCTAAGCGTCTGGTTTGGTTTACCAGTCAACTGACACGTGTGACAGGACTTGCAGTACAACGACATGTCCCTCTTCAATCGTAGCCCAAAAAAATATCTCATTACCCGATCATACGTCTTCCTGACACCCAGATGTCCACACTGATCATGAGAAATCTGTAACACAAGATTACGAAAATGCTCCGGCACAACCCCCTGGAACACAGGTTCACCCACTGAACACCTCAAGTGTCCATTTCCTCATTAAGACATCATTGTGAAGAAAATAACATTGAGAATGATTTCTAACCTCAGCAAAAGGGCAAATCCATGAGTGCTTTCACAGTGTTATCAACCTTCTGTTCCTTCACCAGCTCTACATGGGAAACAGACCAGGGAGTAGCAGGCTCTATAAACCCACAGTTAGAAAGGCCAACATCTTCGCTATTAGTAGCATGTTTACCTTTAGAACAAGTAACTGCACAAACACCAGGCACCGGCATGTTCTTATCATGCAACAACCCGAGCTCATTAATCACCTCTGCAGGTGGGGGATCCTCAGCCCAGACCCGACTCCCTACAATGTCATTGCCCAAGATCATAGTGACACCATCCACTGGTAAAGCTGGATGCACGCCAATGGCCACTTCACCTTGAAAAAAATCACAACACAGTATTACCTTGTGCTGTGGAACTTCCAACACACACATCCCCATCCCTACTACCGGTATACATGTGCCCAGATAAGATTCATCAGAAAATGGCAACACTGAGGCCAAAATAAATGAATTCACTGCACCAGTGTCCCGCAATATCTTAACGCGCACACGCTCAGTACTACCAGAAAGGGAGACATAACCCTGAGTAATGAACAGTAGATAAGATTTTAATTCTAATGTAACCTCAGGAACTTCAGAAACCACTGCTGCAGCACACATTGATGGATTGGCATTGCCAGTAGCCAGCCTGGAACGCGATTTTAGTGCATAGCAGTCCTTCTTCCAATGTCCATGTTTGTGACAGTAGTTACAAACCAGGTCCAAATCACGAGAAAAACGCCCACTTCCAAAAACATTCTCAGACGAATGTTTAGCCATTTCATGAGGACCAGGAATTCCACTAGAGTGACTAGAAGACCAAACATTCCCCAAATGCGTCAAGTAATAGTCATCTGCAAGTGTAGCCACAGTTTTAGCACCATGCTCATTAACATAATCAGCAATCCGCTCTGACACAGAGTTCTTAAACTGTTTAGTTTTCACTCCAGCAGAGGAACACCAACTGTCAAAGTGTGTCACCAAATCGTGCATAAATTCTAGATGTGACCTATCTCCCCGTTTCCAAACACGAAAACGTTGTTGATATGCCTTGGGAACTAGTTCATGGGTTTTTAGAACAGCCGCTTTAACCACCGAGTATTCAACACAATCCACAGCGCTCAGAGCCAAAAATGCTTGTTGCGCTTTACCAATTAACACACACTGCAGCAGGAGCATACGCATTATGTTCGACCACCCACGGGTCTCTGCAAGACGCTCAAATAACAAAAAAAATATCTCAGGGTCCTCTTCATTAAACTTGGGAACAAGCCTTAAATCACTTAATTCATCCGATTTAGCTCCACAAGACCCCGGCACGCGTGCACCAAAAATCGCCCTTTAACTTTCCTTCTTTAATTAGCTCAAGTTTTTGTTTTTCAAGCTCAAACCTCATTTTTCCTTCTCCAACTCAAACCTGCCCCTTTCCTTTTCTTTTTCTAACTACAACCTACTCTGTCTCTCCTCAAACTGTGACCGCAGCAACAAAAGCTCTCTTTGCTGCTCAAATGTCAACCCAGCAGCACTCGCTGACAACAATGACGAGTCCATACAGGGTGGTGACTCTGGTACTAAAACCCCTTGGTCAATTAACCCAGTTTTTAAATTTCCTTTAACACAGTCAATATTTTTCCTTAAATCACCTACTTCCACCTTAAAATGCTCTCCGATCAAAGCCAGTGTCTTTTTTGAAAAAAGCTACTAGCACAAGGCGCCTCAACAAACTCCTTTACTAACTCATCCATGATTACAAAACAAGTGGAGACCAGAAGACAAGCAATGCCGTAGCAATTTCACACTGTCACAAAAACGAGGATTTCCGCTAGACTATACACACCTCGCTAACTAACCTCTCCTGAGTCTTCTGGAAGCGTGGCGGTGGGATCTTACGTGTTCACTCATAGTGACCGAGAACGGCCCTGAAACAAACCCGAACCGATGAAAGGGAAAGGGAATGAGGATGCTACAACCCGCACTTGCTTCCGTCCCTAAACCACCCGAACAGCAATCTCCTTATGAGAAAGCTGCCTAAACCTACAAGGAAAATCCTCACTTTTAATAACAGTACACATTACAGACATATACCTACCTCTGAGTCTCCAAACAGCAAAGCTGACAAACACCATGAACGGCGCTGACAAAACCCAGTCAAAGAATAGGATGCAAATCAAAACAGGTCTCCCAAAGAGCGCTACAACTGTCCATATAAGGAAAATGATGTCACAGGGAATCCCCAGGTACAAACCAATCAGAAACGAGCTCAGACCCGAACAAGACGTCACACAGGACTGAGCCACACACGCGCCTCCACACCACCATAGATCAAAACACGGCAGAAAAACCCCAAAACACAACCAAAATAAATTTAACAAGTGTATGTGTGTGTTTTAGACAAGCCCCCATTTTGTTACAGCCGTTCACGCTGTGACACAAAGGTGGGAGGCGACACTGTCTTAGAGGTGTACAAAGCAAGATTTAATGCCAGCAAAACCAGGCTTGAACATAAAGAATGACAACCAAGGCTAACAAATGATCAAAATATACTTAAAGGTGCATTATAAGTGAGGATGCCGCTGAGGAGAGAGGCAGCAGCCACACCGATGACCGGTATCCTTCAAAACTGTCAAAAAGCCAGTGGTGTGGACAGAAATAGTGAAGACCAGCAGGCGAGGCCAAAACACAGCCAATCAGCACCTGCAAGGAGGAGAAACAAGGAGGAGCGGCTGACAGAACAAGCAGACTGCCCACAGTACAGGCCAGGGCCGTAACACCTCCCCCTTTACAAAAAGAGGCTCACACAGAGCCTTCTAATAATCCAAGCTAGGGCTCTTGGTAGAATTTCAAAATTACGGGCAGCCGATCTAATTTACCTCTGATAGGCAAGACGATGTGTTCAGCACAAACATTGTCAGCACATTTCAGTAAAGCCCAAGATGCGACTCGCAGCACCAGCAGGAACCCTCAGCTTAGCAGTTGGAGTAGCTTGGGCAGCAGATGTTGCTTTCGTCCCATCATCTGGAACGGATGTCAATGAGGCAAGGTCCAACGGGATCTCGACAGTTCGTCTACAACAATGTTGTCCAATCCCTTGATGTGTCGTATCTCCAGGCTGTAAGACTGGAGAAAAAGGGCCCAGCGCACTAGCCGCTGGCTTGGTGACTGCAGGCTGCTGAGAAACGTTAATGGGTTATGGTCAGAAAAGACCACCACAGGACCATTACCAAAATAGACCTGGAAATGTTGCAGGCCCCAAATCAATGCCAGTGCCTCTTTTTCAATCACTGAGTAATTAAACTGGTGACGGTTGAACTTCTTAGAAAAGAAACAAACTGGGCGGTTAACCCCTGACTGATCTGCCTGCAGCAACACAGCCCCAGCTCCAACCAAACTGGCATCAACCTCCACCTGAAACTCCCTGTCCCACTGAGGAGCAGCCAGGACCGGAGCATCAGAGATTAATCCCTTTACTCTCTTGAAAGCGCTCTGACAGAGAGGCGACCAAATATACTTGCGACTAGTTTTCAACAGGTCTGTTAGCGGTGTCACCAAAGTGGCAAAAACAACGATATTAGCCCACCATACCTAAGAAACGCATTAGTTCCTTTTTGGTCCTGGGCCGTGGGAATTGATCAATCGCCTCAACCTTGGCCCGTACAGGCCGAACACTGCCCTGTCCAACAATGCGCCCCAGGTAAACCACAGTGGCCTGAGCAAACTTACATTTAGCCAAATTTATTGTTAAATTAGCTTCTGCTAACCGAGTAAATGTCGCTCTCACATGTGACAAATGTTCCTCCCAGGTATCAGAATATACAACCAAATCATCAAGGTAAACAGCACAACCCTCCAGCCCCCAACAACCCGATTCATTAGGCGCTGAAAGGTTGCTGGTGCGTTCCTCAAACCAAAAGGCATCACACTATACGAGAACAACCCGCTTGGTGTAATGAACGCTGCAATCTGTTTAGCTCGCTCTGTAAGTGGCACCTGCCAATACCCTTTTAACAGGTCCAGTTTGATCACAAAGCTCGCACCCCCCACCTGATCCACGCAATCCTCCATCCGAGGAAGCGGAAAAGAATCTGCCTTAGACACTGCATTCACCTTGCAAAAATCTGTGCAGAAACGTGGACTGTTATCAGGCTTTGGCTCTAAAATACAAGGCGAAGCCCAACTAGAATCGGAGGGTTCAGCAATTTTATTTTCAACCATATACTTCACCTCAGAGTCTAGCAGCTTACGTTTGTCGGGGTGTACTCTGTAACACCTCTGCCTGATTGGCAATGAATCACCAACGTCGATGTCATGCTTAACCAGAGCAATACGCCTGTATTGCCAAAAAGACAGAAACTTCAATTAAATTGACTAACTGGGCACGTTTTAAGGGGTCTAAATATTGCAGAGAAGTATCCAGACATTTCAACGACTCACTATTCTTAAACCGACCAGATACTATAGCTTCATCGGGCTCTGGTGGGTCATCACATTCTTCCCCCACCAGAGCCTGAACAACAGCACACTGAGGATGAACTTTAAATGGATCCACTACAACATCCAACACAGTGTCTCGGAAAAAATAAGGCTTTAGCAAGTTAACATGACATAGCTGCGTTTTCGATCTACGTGCAGGAGTTGATATCAAGTAATTTAGCTCAGACAATTTCTCCACAACAGAATATGGCCCAGAAAACTTTGCCTGAAAAGGAGATGTAACCACTTGACTTTTTGACCAAAAACAAGGTCATTTGGACTAAACCCGGTGCTTTCCTGAACCACCTCATGTGCAGCCAACAGCATCCAAGGCAAGGCCTCCTCCCAATCACCCTGCATCTGAACACAAAAAGAACGCAGCATTGATTTAAGTGTTTGGTGAAACCTCTCCAAAGCACCTTGACTTTGAGCATGATAGGCAGATGAAAAATTATGTTTTATCTTTATCTGTTTAAGGACTTGTGCAAATAATTTCGAACAAAAATTTGACCCTTGATGAGATTGAATGACCCGAGGGACTCCAAAAACAGAAATAAACTGTGATAAGGCACGGACTACAGACCTAGCAGTAATACTGCGCAACGGATATGCAGATGGATATCGTGTAGTCTGACACATCACAGTCAGCAAGTAGCTAGCCCCTGACTTAGCCTTAGGTAACGGACCAACACAGTCAATGAGCAAATGCTCAAAAGGTTGCCCAATTGCTGGTATCGGATTGAGTGGTACTGGCCTAAGCGTCTGGTTTGGTTTACCAGTCAACTGACACGTGTGACAGGACTTGCAGTACAACGACATGTCCCTCTTCAATCGTAGCCCAAAAAAATATCTCATTACCCGATCATACGTCTTCCTGACACCCAGATGTCCACACTGATCATGAGAAATCTGTAACACAAGATTACGAAAATGCTCCGGCACAACCCCCTGGAACACAGGTTCACCCACTGAACACCTCAACTGAGGTGTCCATTTCCTCATTAAGACATCATTGTGAAGAAAATAACATTGAGAATGATTTCTAACCTCAGCAAAAGGGCAAATCCATGAGTGCTTTCACAGTGTTATCAACCTTCTGTTCCTTCACCAGCTCTACATGGGAAACAGACCAGGGAGTAGCAGGCTCTATAAACCCACAGTTAGAAAGGCCAACATCTTCGCTATTAGTAGCATGTTTACCTTTAGAACAAGTAACTGCACAAACACCAGGCACCGGTATGTTCTTATCATGCAACAACCCGAGCTCATTAATCACCTCTGCAGGTGGGGGATCCTCAGCCCAGACCCGACTCCCTACAATGTCATTGCCCAAGATCATAGTGACACCACCCACTGGTAAAGCTGGATGCACGCCAATGGCCACTTCACCTTGAAAAAAATCACAACACAGTATTACCTTGTGCTGTGGAACTTCCAACACACACATCCCCATCCCTACTACCGGTATACATGTGCCCAGATAAGATTCATCAGAAAATGGCAACACTGAGGCCAAAATAAATGAATTCACTGCACCAGTGTCCCGCAATATCTTAACGCGCACACGCTCAGTACTACCAGAAAGGGAGACATAACCCTGAGTAATGAACAGTAGATAAGATTTTAATTCTAATGTAACCTCAGGAACTTCAGAAACCACTGCTGCAGCACACATTGATGGATTGGCATTGCCAGTAGCCAGCCTGGAACGCGATTTTAGTGCATAGCAGTCCTTCTTCCAATGTCCATGTTTGTGACAGTAGTTACAAACCAGGTCCAAATCACGAGAAAAACGCCCACTTCCAAAAACATTCTCAGACGAATGTTTAGCCATTTCATGAGGACCAGGAATTCCACTAGAGTGACTAGAAGACCAAACATTCCCCAAATGCGTCAAGTAATAGTCATCTGCAAGTGTAGCCACAGTTTTAGCACCATGCTCATTAACATAATCAGCAATCCGCTCTGACACAGAGTTCTTAAACTGTTTAGTTTTCACTCCAGCAGAGGAACACCAACTGTCAAAGTGTGTCACCAAATCGTGCATAAATTCTAGATGTGACCTATCTCCCCGTTTCCAAACACGAAAACGTTGTTGATATGCCTTGGGAACTAGTTCATGGGTTTTTAGAACAGCCGCTTTAACCACCGAGTATTCAACACAATCCACAGCGCTCAGAGCCAAAAATGCTTGTTGCGCTTTACCAATTAACACACACTGCAGCAGGAGCATACGCATTATGTTCGACCACCCACGGGTCTCTGCAAGACGCTCAAATAACAAAAAAAATATCTCAGGGTCCTCTTCATTAAACTTGGGAACAAGCCTTAAATCACTTAATTCATCCGATTTAGCTCCACAAGACCCCGGCACGCGTGCACCAAAAATCGCCCTTTAACTTTCCTTCTTTAATTAGCTCAAGTTTTTGTTTTTCAAGCTCAAACCTCATTTTTCCTTCTCCAACTCAAACCTGCCCCTTTCCTTTTCTTTTTCTAACTCCAACCTACTCTGTCTCTCCTCAAACTGTGACCGCAGCAACAAAAGCTCTCTTTGCTGCTCAAATGTCAACCCAGCAGCACTCGCTGACAACAATGACGAGTCCATACAGGGTGGTGACTCTGGTACTAAAACCCCTTGGTCAATTAACCCAGTTTTTAAATTTCCTTTAACACAGTCAATATTTTTCCTTAAATCACCTACTTCCACCTTAAAATGCTCTCCGATCAAAGCCAGTGTCTTTTTTGAAAAAAAGCTACTAGCACAAGGCGCCTCAACAAACTCCTTTACTAACTCATCCATGATTACAAAACAAGTGGAGACCAGAAGACAAGCAATGCCGTAGCAATTTCACACTGTCACAAAAACGAGGATCTCCGCTAGACTATACACACCTCGCTAACTAACCTCTCCTGAGTCTTCTGGAAGCGTGGCGGTGGGATCTTACGTGTTCACTCATAGTGACCGAGAACGGCCCTGAAACAAACCCGAACCGATGAAAGGGAAAGGGAATGAGGATGCTACAACCCGCACTTGCTTCCGTCCCTAAACCACCCGAACAGCAATCTCCTTATGAGAAAGCTGCCTAAACCTACAAGGAAAATCCTCACTTTTAATAACAGTACACATTACAGACATATACCTACCTCTGAGTCTCCAAACAGCAAAGCTGACAAACACCATGAACGGCGCTGACAAAACCCAGTCAAAGAATAGGATGCAAATCAAAACAGGTCTCCCAAAGAGCGCTACAACTGTCCATATAAGGAAAATGATGTCACAGGGAATCCCCAGGTACAAACCAATCAGAAACGAGCTCAGACCCGAACAAGACGTCACACAGGACTGAGCCACACACGCGCCTCCACACCACCATAGATCAAAACACGGCAGAAAAACCCCAAAACACAACCAAAATAAATTTAACAAGTGTATGTGTGTGTTTTAGACAAGCCCCCATTTTGTTACAGCCGTTCACGTTGTGACACAAAGGTGGGAGGCGACACTGTCTTAGAGGTGTACAAAGCAAGATTTAATGCCAGCAAAACCAGGCTTGAACATAAAGAATGACAACCAAGGCTAACAAATGATCAAAATATACTTAAAGGTGCATTATAAGTGAGGATGCCGCTGAGGAGAGAGGCAGCAGCCACACCGATGAACGGGATCCTTCAAAACTGTCAAAAAGCCAGTGGTGTGGACAGAAATAGTGAAGACCAGCAGGCGAGGCCAAAACACAGCCAATCAGCACCTGCAACGAGGAGAAACAAGGAGGAGCGGCTGCCAGAACAAGCAGACTCCCCACAGTACAGGCCAGGGTCGTAACACCTAGAATAATTTAAACAAAAATATAGTCTATATTACCAGCCACCTAACAAAGAAAAATAAATTGTGTGTGTATAATGACAAATAGCCTGTGTGGCACCGCGTCCTGAAGCTCTACTTTCTTCCTGAGGCTAGAGATTATGAAAAAAACTGTTCGTCTTTATTACTTAGATAGAGGAGGGGAGCCCTGCACACCCAATAAAACATAGCCGTGTGTCCACACATTCAAAATCTTTGGGGTCAGAAGTTGTTTTTTTTTACTGGAGACCCATCTTCTTACTTCTCTCGATGAGGACAGTCGCACTTCTCTGTTTCTCCCTCCCTTCCGTTCTTATCTCTCCCAGCTGCTGCTTTGTCTGGTCCTGTGAGCCTAAAAGAGCCTCTCTCTGCAACTCATCCAAATCCAGAAAAATGGAATTAATTAGTTTGTTTCTAAGTGCTATCGATCAGATTTTTTCAACAAAAAGAACCAGGGGTGGTGAACCCGCATGTCCAAGCGGGACGTTTGCGGCTGGATACGCACTTGACCCTTGGAACAAGTGGCAAGTTGTGTGTCTGTCCATCCTTTCTGTGGAAGATGTGGAGGACATCTACTGTACATGATTGGAATAATGATAGTAGGCATGCTGCTGATCGGAGCTGTTGGTTTCCTTATCTATCGAAAAGTCCGTACTACGCTGGCGACTGTTTTGGAAAAGCTGCCAGTGATTTCTGAAGGATGTAGCAGGGCTCTGAACACTCAGACTCATGTGTTGATCGACATCAAAAGCAAGCTGCTTATGGATCGTCTACGCGTTATGGATAACAATTGGGAGAAGTTGGAGACCCGGCTTGGAAGTGGAAGTTAGGCCACTCATTGGATTACAGCAGAGAGACCGAGGACAGAAGGCTATTGAAAATTGACTGTATCCTGTATCAAATCACATTGCTTATCTCCCTTTTGGCTCCCCAGCCAGTGTGACAGAGAGTTTACCTTCCTAAAAAGCAGCAGGATGGGACACAGTTACACGTTCTGTAAGATTAATAACTGAGATTTTAGCGTCTACCACAGCGGAAGGAACATGAAAAATCATCCAATCACAAGCACCACAAATATACAGTGCTTTAAAAAAGTGTTAAAGGATGTAAAGTCTGTAATAAATGGGTATAATAAGTCATTAGTGAATACCAGAGAACCACACGAGTGAGCATGTGAAATTATAAAAAAATATGTAATAAAATAAAATGTTAATGTCTAACTTAAAGACAAGCAACGTGAAATTAACACTAAATATGCAACATGTTGACTTTTATATAAACTGTAAGTATATTAAATAAACACATGTGCTTCATATACCCATTTACATAATTGTGACATTGCCTTTTGAATCATTTAGAGTGTTTTACGCTTAGGTAATTGGGTGTTAACTATTGTGCTGTGTATTGTTTAAGTTCAATAAAGTGTGTATGTTTATTCTAATTGGGTTAGTGATGCATGTTCAGTGTATTAGACTTACATATTGTATTTTAATGTAACTCCAGGGGAACTTCTGAAATATTTTGGAGCAACCTAGGCCACCAGTCAGAATGAGGAGTCATGTACCTCCACAGCCACACGGACCTCTCCAGAAATCCTACTGGAGTCTCACGAGGAAGAGCCTTCTACCTCCTGTCACTACTGGGTTTCCGTTACAGATTTTCGCAAAATAAAAGCGATATTTGTAATTGTCGACAAAGTATAATTGCACTTTGAACATGAATCCATTGAACATTGTTTTGGGCAGGAGCCTCGTAACTTCTGTGAAATGTCATCCCGTGACACTTCGCCTTAGGAAAACGAACACTCAGAACTTCCTCATAACATTTCGGCTGCGTCCAAATAGTCCCTCCTATCTCCTTTTCTATCTACTGTTCTTTAACCCCTGGAAATGTTTAAGTGGTGGCCATGATAAAAGGCCGTTCAAATTTTCTGAGGAAAGGAGGTGTGGCTGTAGGATTACTACGCCACATAGTGGAAGTCTATCTGATCGTCAAAACAAACGTGACTTTTCCTAACTCCTCTCCTAACACCTTTAAGGAAAAGTGGATAGGAAATAAGATAGGAGGGACAATTCGGACGCAGCCTCCGTATTCTTTTGTTGTTTCATGCCTAATGTGGCAGTAATAATTTTTAGTATAATGCTAAGAAATGTCCCGGTCTCCCTTCTATCTGTGTTTATATGTTTATTCTGAGAGAAGTGGTCAGGTACATCACATCCTGTGACGTGTATTTGTGGAAAAAGTGTTTCCATAGCACTTTTGCAACATATTTCAAAATCGAAACGTCTGAAATACCTCCTCATGAAAGCGTAAAAACTTTTTTGTGATTTTTGAGTGTTTTTTCAAAATTTGGGTGTTTCCATTACCAGTTTTTATTGCAGTATTTAGATTTTGCACATTTCCAAGGGTAATGAAAATGCAGCTACTCTCTGTTGATTGTTTGAATGAAGACTTACTTGGCTTTGCACAGAATTTGCACACAGCTGGTTATCTTTTTGTATTTATATATTTAATTGTGTTTAAATTTTTGTTACTGTTCATATTGTTCAATATGTGCTGTTTTAGGTTTGGCTCTTAATACCAAAGGACTCCTTGCCAAACTTTACAATTTTCAGACCATTTCCCTAGATAGGACAAGGATGGCCTGGGAATCTCATCTGGTGATAAGATAAGACCTGGAATCTCTCGCTTTGACGTATTCATACAACCTCATTGTGTCTGAGACATACTCTCATCCAGTTAAAGTAACGCAGACAGACTTTCCATAATATATTCTATAGTTGACCCAACTTGTCTCAATGTCACGTGAAGCCTGCTACAACTGGGCATATGTTCTGTGAATGCTCTGCCTGCCTTGTTTGAGTTTTAGGAATGTATTTGAGACCTTCTCAACCCTATGTGGGGAAAACACAAAAGCCAAATTCACTTTAACTGTATCTCAAGTCAACTTTGTTGCATTTTCTACATTGGTCGCTCGTAAACTTGCACTTTGTAACTGGAAACAGCCCAGAGCTCCATTTACAAGTTGGATTAAGGAGGTATTATTTTTTATACCATTAGACACATACATTAGATAAAAGAGAATCCAATCTAAAAAAACATATTCACAACGGTATGGTCACCTTTTTTGGAATTTGTTTGTGCATTCTCATTTAAGGAGGTACCAGCTTAGGCAACACAATGGCCCTCATTTATCAACCCTGCGTAAAAATGTGTGCAAATGTGAGTACTCATACGACAGGTCCAACATGGGATTTATCAAACATTCCAATTTGTGGTGGCTGAATTTGATTGTCAATAACATGTTACGGTCTCAAATATTCTTGGTTTGGAGGCCCCGCCTACTGAGGTAAAACAAAATTTGTAATCTACATTGAATTGCCTTTGAAACAATATATCACGTATGTTCCGATAAATTTAGAAATGACCGGAAAATGGGGTGGACCCCCATCCCTCCCCTTTCAAAAAAGTCTCAGAGAAGCTTTTGATATCTCCTCATAGGATATCTATGTCAAATTTCAGCCAGATTCAAGGAGAATTAACAGAAGAGTAGTCATTTAAAATTGGGACCCCCGTGGCACATATTCACATTCATATAATGTCAATGATTCGGTACCACCATCATTTATTTGACTCACAAATAAATAAAAAAACGACTTTAATGAAAATTGCCAAAAAAAGGGGGGTGGGCCCATGGGCTCCTAATCGAATGTGTGAGGCATAATCATAATCTACGTTAAATTTACTTTGAAATGACTATGTTCCCATATATTTGGAAATCAGGGGTGGGCCCCTGGGCCCCATTTTTTATAAAACGGGCTCTGAGCTTCTCATCATATTCATTCATAGTATTCATACCAAAACTGCATTCCTATCTAACGAGAACTAACGGAGGAGTGGTCATTTGAAAAATGGGAATGACACGTACGGGGTAATGGGTCCCATTTAGATATTGGTACTGTATATGCCAATGATTCGGTACTTCCTACCCTCGTAATATTTGACTCGCAAATAAATGAGAAATTGACTTTCTGGTTTTTTTTTCTTTTGGGGCCCCAAATAAAAAATCGGGCTCCGAGCGTCGATGCTTCATAGATTATACCTACCAAATTTCAGCCTGATCTGTTCACGAATAACAGAGGAGTAGCGATTTTAACTAGTGTACACAACAAGAAGAACAAGAAGAAGAACCAAGTGAGTGGCGTTTTGAGTCCGGTAGCCCGGCCTAAAAAATTGCTCAATTGATAGAGATCAGTCAGCATCAGACAGTGTGGATCATACACTGGCCTCACAAGCCTTTTCTGGGATGAATTAATAAACTCGTATCACCTTTAATATCACTTTAGTATCACTTTAAATAAAACTACATGAAAAACAATGACCAAAGTCCCCTTTGGCAAGATACTTTTAATGTAATAATCATAATTAAAAGATAAATGAATAAAAACATACCTCTGCCTCTCCAAACTGAATGCTGTCACTAGCCTCGTGAGAATTACCACCTGCAGTGACCTGGGTGGCAGTTCTCGCGATATTTGTACCGACAGCGGAACACACACGTAAACCAACAAAGAAGAGAGATGGATGTAAGAAGACGTTCCAGTGAAAAAAACAAAGAACTGGTCTAAATACGTCGTGAAATGTGACAGAGAGTATACCTTCCTATAAAGCAAGTTTATCTTCTTATAGAGCAACAGGATGGGGCACAGTTACACGTTCTGTAAGACTTGTCACTCAGATTTTAGCGTCTCCCACAGGGGAAGGAATGACATAAGTTAGCTTGAAAAATCAGCCAAGCACAAGCGCTACTAATATTCACCTTTCAAAAAGTGTCAAAAGGATGTAAAGTCTGCAACCAATCTGTCTAATTAGTCATTAGTGAATAACAGAGAACCACTTGAGTAAGCATGAGAAATTAAATGAAAATATGTATTGAAAATAAAAAAACATTTTACAACTTAAAGACAAGCAATGTGAAACAGTATATATACAACGTGTTGACTTGTATATGAACCGAATTGTATTTAGTAAGTGGTATAAGGAGTACTGGAGCTTGGTTGGGGTGGTGGGAGGGCTCACAGTGGGCGTCATAAAATTTCCCATATTTTCACATCAAAAACTTGACAGGTTTGCTGGAGACATGCAACGTGTAACAGGTCAATTATGCACATGCTGTCAAAGGTCAACACTACAAGAAGTGCAATCATTATGAGACAGCAATGCATGTTTTGTTATTGCAATAAAATACATTTATTTATTTTACTGCTTAATTGTGACCATCACTAGCCCTAAGAAATATTTTATTATAGGGAGGATATAAAAAGGGAGAGCAGTGTTACACCTAAGTGGAGAGGAAGGGGGAGGGGAAAGGGAGCAGGGAGGAGGGTGAGATGTGAAGTTGTAGAATATATTATGCTTATTATGTTGTGTAATCAAGCCAGTATAGTGACAGGTATGAAGCTTAGCTATAATGGTGGTGGCTGTGGACAGGGAGAAAAAGTGAGTGGTAGTATCTAAAGCAGGTACGTATTTGGGATTAACGTGTCTAAAGTTAAGCCCAGTATGAGTTTTATCCCACATCCCAAGGCGTGCCAGTGCATTGTATACCACTATATGTGCAAAAAAACTGCTACTGCAAACCCAGGAACTGTCCCAGCCAGGCCAGCAGAAAGAGTGGGGGCCAGGGAGCCCCAGGCCATCCCCCCACGGCCGAGAAACCCCCCAGACGCCCCTAAGATCCCAGGCTGAGAGGCAGCCACCGCCACCCACACACACATCCGAGGAAGCCCCAAGCAGCCGAGCACCCAGCGCATCCGGCCACCGACCCCAACCCCCAACCCCAAGGCCCCCCGCTAGCATCCCCCCCCCCACCCACCCACACTCAAGCATCCAACCCTCGAGGGGAGGGCCCAGAGAGCTCCCTGCCCGAGACCCCAGCAGCGGAGCCAAGGCCCACGCCCAGCAGACGGCCAGAGCCGCGCCAAACAGGCAGCCAGCGGGCACTCGCCGGCAGGCCCACAGCCAGCAGAGACCAGAACCCAGGCCAGAAGGCCCTGGAACGGAAGCAGCATCAAGAGCAGCGCCCCCAGAGACAGCGACTATGCCCATAGTCGCCGAGGGCACCAAGGGGATGCTGCAAGTTGCCCTGCCGGCCCCCAGGCACACCGACCAGGCACCCCAGATCGCCTTTCCTTGATGCTGCCCGTGCAATGAGCACTAGAAAGCGCCCCCCCCCCCAAAGGGCCCAGCCACACAGCAGAGCCCGGCTCACAGGGTGCCGCCCAAGCCGGGGCCACCCGGCGTCGCACCCACAGGCATGGTAGGGCACATTCCGCACCACCCGCCCCGGAAGACCCCCGCCAGGACCGGCCCGGCGAACCCCAAGGGCACTACCGCAGGACAGGGAACCCCCAAGTGCGAGCCCCCTCCACCCCAGCCCACGAACAGGACACAACCCAGCAAGACCGCACAGCCCCAGGCGGTGCAAGAACAGCAGCCCAGGCCGTTACCGCGGGAGCGAGGCACCCCAATGGCACACAACTGATGCGGAGCAGCAGCCCCCCGCCAAAGGTGCAGAACCCACCCACCTGCCAGCCCGCAGATAGCAGGACAGACCTACCAAGCGGCCGATACCGACCTTAACCACCGGAACAGCTAGAGCCGCCCCCCAGCAAAGAGCACCCTCCAGGAGTGCCAAGCAACCCCGCCCCAACCCCAGCGCAGAGGCCAGCACCCCCCAGCGCGCCCACCCCCTACAGGTCACTCCAGACCCACCCGCCGCGAGGCGCGCCCCCAAGGCAACCAGGAGACGAGACAAGCACCAAGCCCCACCCGTAGGGAAGGGGCACCTCCACGCCCCACCAGGCCGGCACCGCCCGGAGAGACCCCTATATCTGGTTTTAAGTTTATTTTATTTTATTACTTCATACCTGACAAGTTGGGCCTCCAAATCAGTATGTGGAACATTAATTTATGTGTATCCTCACGTTCAGTTTTTAATGTGACACTTCCGCCTATGCCTTGTTTTTTTTATTTTATTTATTCAATTTATTTCCGACATGGTTACATTCACTTTTTTCCCTGTTTTGTACATCAAAAATTTACATGGGTTTACATGTCTCTCTGGTCAAACATTCTTAGGTTGTTTTGAAAAGTCCTTTTTTGTGTAGGATTTATTCTCATCTGTAGTCAGTGTTGTCTTTTCTTTTTCTTTTCTTTTTTTTATTCCTCCTCCTCTCTATAGTTGTTTGTGTTGGTCTTGTTCCCTGTCAGACGTTGTTTGCATTCCTCCAGTTCAAGAAAAGTTAATCTTTTTTCGAAGTTGTTCGAAAGGTTTTTCCCTTTTCATCCATGACGTCACCACTCGGGAAGGTCTCTTTTGGACACATAAGTTTGCAGCTTGTTTTGTCTCTACCGCAAGGTTGTTGTTAGTTCTATTGGCAGTGTTGTATTTTCCACTGTTATATTTAACCATTTCTTGAATAAACACATTACTATGTCTTAGTTCATAAGCAAGGTTAGTAATGTAATCCTTAATCACCCCACCACCTAGCAACTGAAATGAATAAATGACAGACCTTTTTTACTCTTGGTTTCCACATTGAATTCAATGTCAATGAAATAATCACAGTCTGAGTTTTGTTTCCAGTGTATATATAGATTTGGGTCCATCTCCGTGATTACCATCAGTACTGGGCGACCGTGGCTCAGGTGGTAGTGGGTCGTCTTCTGATCGAGAGGTTGAGGGTTGGTTCAATCCCAGTACCTGACTATGTGTCGAAGTGTCCTTGGGCAAGACACTGAACCCTAAGTTGCTCCCAGTGGTCGACTAGCGCCTTGCATGGCAGTCCTGTCCCACTGGTGTGTGAATGTGAGAGTGAATGGGTGAATGAGCTGATATGTAAAGCGCTTTGAGACTGCTTCAGTGTGGTGATTAAGCGCTATATAAAATCAATTCCATTTACCAGTCCATTTAATGTTGTTGTTTAGGTGGATCCTTCGTATTTTCCCAAGTCTTCCATCGTTTTGATGAATATTGGTTTTCCGTTCTCTTCTCCCAGTGGTGTGATATAAATCCTGCAGTTTTTCATCCACGTCTTTAGAATCTTTCCTCCTTTTTTTATTTGGCGTGCCTTCCATGCAATGCTTGCATTTTTTTTAGTCAGGTTTTCATTAATAAAAACCTTTGTTTCCTTCAGTTTTCTGCCTTGCTTCAATAGTTCTCCTTTGAATTTCACCTTCGTGAAGGTGATTTTTACAGCTCTGTTATCATTTCTCTTTGGCAGGAGATGGCAGGAGTTGATGTTGTCAGGGTTCAGGACAATGTCCTTTGACTCCAAGTAGTCAATGACCTGTTGTTCAATCGATTTTGTTTCTTCGTCACTTGCATAACTCCTGGGTTTTATCTTTAAGCCTGTGATGATGACATCTTTCTCTCTTTCCTTCTGTTCCAACTCTTCAACCCTCGCGTTCAGTAGTTTTATCTCTTCAGCATTTCTTTCATTCTCTTCTTTCAGTATCTTTGCTTCACTTTGAAGGGTTTCCAGTGACTTTTCCAGCATCTTTTCCAACGACTTTATCTCGGCAGATGGACCGTCTTTGAGGTTTCGTAGACCCTCGCGTATCATCTCCTTGACCTCTTCCAAACCCCGATCAGGTTCTGGAGGGCCTCCATGCAGTTTCTTAACCATTTTTCTTTTCATCTTGGGCCCAATTTTTCAAGCTGTTCAGCTGTAGCCAGCTGTAGCCAAGGTCGTGTTATCGGAGCGAGTGAAAACACGTCTGCTCTCTCCAAAAGACCAGAGACCATTTTCCTGAGCCCTTAGCTCTTCCCTTTTGTTAACAATCTCCATGTGAGAGGTAAGCAGCTTTGCTGTACAAATAAAAATCTCTTTATTAGTTATGTTTCCAAGTTAGTTGGCTGAATTAAACCTGTTCTAAAGTGCTTCCAATGTATTATAACATGTTTGTGTCATTCGTTTTGTGTAGGGGCATGTTTATGGGAAAAACTGACTGGAGGATTTTTGTGTGTGTTCCTGCTGCTGTCAGGTATGCTAGGTTCTGTTGTAGTGGTGTATACCCCCTTTTGTTAACGATCTCTGTGTGAGAGGGGCTTGTTTATGGGACAAAACTGACTGGAGGTGTTCCTGCTGCTGTCAGAATAAAACATATTTAAACACAACGCAGAGTCTCGACCGGTTACATCAGTCTTCTTCAAGGCCTCTTCAATCATCCCTGTTCCAAAGAAGCTGACGACCACAGGACTTAATGACTAAAAAACCTTGACCTCTGTGGTTATGAAGTCTTTTGAGTGCCTCATGCTTTCACACAAAGAGACCACTGACCCAAAACTATACCCCCTGCAGTTCTCCTACAGACCCAACAGGTCCATCAGCACTGATTCTCCTCAGGGTTATGTTCTTTCTCCTTTGATGTTCTCCCTGTACACCAACAGCTGCACCTCTTCTCATCAGTCGGTCAAGCACCTGAAGTTTGCAGACGACACGACTATCATTTGGGCTCATCTCTGATGGATCCTCTGCTCCTCCATCACTATCTAATATGCTACAGCTACGACCAAGGACAAGGTCAGACTGCAGCGTATCATCCGCTCTGCAGAGAAGGTAATTGCTGCAATCTGCCCTCCCTCCAGGATCCACCTTCATAATGACAATATTACCTGCAGTACTTGTATATATGTATATATAATTTATCCTTTATATTCATTATTATTATTATTATTATTATAGTGTTTACGGTTTGTTTTTTGTATTTTGTATGTTTTTTGTACCCTCGACCAAGTCACATTCCTTGTATTGTTTTTAGACTGTATTTGGCCTAAAAACTTTTCTGATTCTGACATGAATAAAAGCACACTGTAGAAAAATTAGGATACATTACAGTAATAAAACATTTCACTGGCTCAACAAGAAACAGGAAGCTGAGAAACCTTTAACTTTCAGTGACATTACCAACCTTTCTACAGATGTAGTCTCCTGGACTGAAAACCTGTGGCCGCAGTTTTAACACCAGTTCTACAAGAAGCCCTGCTTCACAATCCTGGAAAATATGCACCTGAATCCACACACACACACACACACACACACACACACACACACACACACACACACACACACACACACACACACGCACACACACACACATACACACACACACACACACAAAAGTAAGTCTGAGTGGGTGGTCTTTAAATCATTAATGCACAGTATCAACATTTTGTTGATCACAACAACAACAAAAACAGAAACAAGTGTAGTTGTTAATGAATGACATCAGTGATCTTTACCTTCTTCAGGGTGTCAAGGTGAACATTTATGGCAATCTCGGCTCTAAGTTTATTAGGTAGGCTTCTTAGCACTTCCTGTTCATCAATTGTCTTCTGATTGCTCCAGAGGTAGTCAAACCAGCGAATGACGCGCTGTTCCAGCCCCTTGCTCACGTGCCTGAAGTGCATGTAGTGTTTCAGTGTGTCTACACGGCCTTGGAAGCTAGTTCTAGTCGCATTCATGTTGGAGATCATAGCGCCAACGTTACCTACGATGGAGGCAAATATCAGAACACCAACCTGGGATAGAAAAAAAAATAGCAGATTATTTTTATTTTTGACGAGTCACACCATGTTAATCTTGTCATTTACGATAGAACATTGTCAGCTTCAATTTACCAAAAAATCAAATATCAAGAACAGATATTCTTCATTTCTCTCAGGTGGTGGTGTCTCTCCAATGGTAGTTAGTGTTAGGGTTGACCAGTACAGACAATAGATGTATGTTCTCGCAAGGGAGCCAAACTTAGGGTCTGAAGCATTGGGATACACCCATGAGTCAGATCCAAGTCCGAGAGCCTTGGAGAAGCTGTAGTATCCACAGGCGTTCCAGTGAATGATGACCAGGATGTAGAGAACCAGCTTCCAGATGCGGAAAGCGTTTGGGTAGCCAGTTCGAGTCTCTGTGCGTTCAAACAACTCAAACAGGCGAGGCAGACGCAGCAGGCGGTTGAATCGGAGCAGAGGAGTGTAGCTCATTCCCACGCTAAGGTAAAGGAGGTCGGTTGGAAGAATGGAGCCAATGTCTAGTTTACACTGTGTAGTTTGGATGTAAGTTTCTCTCAGGCGACGGACATCTTTCACCATCAACCCTTGTTCCAAGAAACCTTTGCACAAAGAGAATAAACTTGTTACTTTACATATTTGAGAGGTTTTCAATGAAAAACCTTGCACGTGTTATGTATATCAGTGCCACATTTTTTTAATAATAATAATAGGGGTGATAGATCACCTTTATTGTTGTAACATATGTACAAGTCCTAACATGAAATTTGTTCTCTGCATTTAGCCCATCCCTGAGGAGCAGTGGACTGCCACAGTGTAGCACCCATGGTTAAGAGACTTGCGCAACATCTCACACTGATGACCCAGGTGGGAATCAAACCAGTGACCCGCCAATTACAAGCCAGCTCCTTTAACTACTACATCACCACTGCCCACTTTTATGGACTTACACTCAGGGTTTAAAATCTCTAGCCAAATGTGAGTAAAATTATGTTTGGGGGAGTTAAAAATATAGGTAACACGCCATTGGCAGGCTCCTCCAATAAGCCGACTTTGCTATGTATAAGAGCAGTGACAAAAACAAAATAAATGAACAAAGGGCACAAACATACTTTGTATGTAATTGCACCATCTATTCAGGGAGGCAAAGTTAGGAAACCAAAGAACAAGAAGCTAAAGATGGAAAGGAGACGTAAGATGTGGCAACACAAGGGTGTGAAACCACCTGAGAAAAAGGACGGGAGGAGAGCGAAGGAAAGCAATCGCAGGAAATTTAATGAGAAGTGGAGGTTCAGAGATGTGGGAGAGCGGAGAGACTGGTTAGTTCACAGCAGTGATGCCTACAGCATCAAGTGCAGCGCCCGCTTGTGAGTGCATGTGTGTGTGTGTTTGCATTTTGTGTTGCATTTTGAATACACTTTGATCACCCCTGGTCTAAGAGCATAAAATGTTGTTATAGCATTGTGTGAAGAAATTTGAGTGTTAAAAATAGGCTATACAAAGTAGCAGGTCTGCACGAGATACCGTATTCTGTATTTGATCCAATTTTAGTAAAATTTTTTAAATGTATTTATTTATTTTTTTTTAACTAATCCTAATTCCTTCTTCCTTCTGTTTCTCAGATTGTTCTGTGTACATGGGCAGAGTCAGTTGTAGAATTGCTTTCCTTTGTTCACGTGTTTTTAATTGTTGTGTACAGTTGTGTGTAGTTAACATTTATTGGTGCACCCACCACCGGAAGTTAAGCAACTGTGTTGTCATATGGTGCTGCTAATTTTGAAAATAAAAGTTATTGTTGTTTTAACTGTATCTAACATTCACTTATTTTGTTCCTTACTAAAAAAAAAATCAGTGTGAGCAACATGTAGTTATCTTTATGCGATTTAGCAGTGACGTGCCATCAGGGTAGGCAAGGTTGGCAGTGCCTACCCAAGGGTGAATTGATATTTTGATTATTTTATATATATTATTATAATGTAATTATAAATTATTTATTTTTCCAATAGCCTACAGTACCTATTAGTGTGAAAGTGTCCGCATTTTGTGCGTTTCTTAGCAGCTCTATTTCCTGGAATACACACACCCATTCACTCCCACTACAGGCAATCTCAGGTCATGTTTTTGGATCTTGGGAAAAAAATGGAGTACATGGAGAAAACATGCAAACTCCACGCAGAAAGGACCCAAGTGGATGTTTTGAACCCAGGACCATCTTGCTGTGAGACATATACATGAACAGGTACAGCCTTGAGATCGGTCGTCCATGGCTCAGTTGGTAGAGTGTGGGAAGAAGAAAAAAACGGTGGCATTCTAATTTAAGTTTTACATCATTTGAGACTTGAACCCAATTTATGGCACAAAAGATGATGCTAGTCTTACTGAGTTAATTAGCAAAATACATCTCTGCAGTGCATGTTTCAAACTTCTCCCTCATTATAGGAATCCTACAACTGTGTTGCGGGTACAGTCAGTGTGATTTCCAAGTATATACCACAGTACACCTCATTTTATTAGAAGGCCTCCAAAAAGAACAATTTTTGTACTCTTGCTTTCCCAGATGGAGACAAAGTGCCCTCAAACTGCAGCTACTGCCTTCTCCCTCCTACATATCATTGAGTCTCCAATAGCCTATACATTTGGATCGAGAACAAATGAGACTTCCAGACCTCTCTTTCCCACCCCTGCTGAGACACAGACAGGACCCCAGTAAGATCTGTATCTTACAGGAATAACACCTGTCCTGTTCTGATACACACGGTGTGTATAATGTTTTGGACCCAGACACACAACACAGAGACAGAGTTAACAGTGAACAAGTGATTTCATTTACAAGTGATGTGAATGTGCAGAGTCTTTCCTTCTTCAGTGAGCGGTGAGGTGAGTGGAGATCCCAGTCACAATCCTGAAGTCCCAAAACATGTGAGGTGAGTGTGGATTATCTACGCATATTAGCCATCATCATCTGTCATCAATGTTTTCACTTCTTATTTACTCTTGTAGTGTAATGGAAATAGCACAGGGATGTGGGACGCGTCGCCACTGCTCCGGGGAATGTGACTAATCGTTAAATAACTTTCTGGCAATATCCTGGTCATTTATAGTTTTAATACTCATGACTTTAATTAGTCATAACGGCTAAGATGTCTTCTGCTCATCAAAAAGCAAAGCCGGCCAGAGTAGGCCGCAGCAAAATCTCGCCCTGTGTTGAATCGGCTGACCAACAAGTAGTGGGCCCTAATGCCAAGGCCGTCAACACGCTCGATGCTGTACTTTGTAAATCCATGATGGACTCCCTCAAGGCTCAGTTTGCAAAGAGCTGAAAGAGCTGATAGAACCACTGCAAGAAAAAGGTTGAGCTACACGAGCTAACCATGCTAGAGCTTGAGCAAGCAGCTACTGACCACAGTGGCCGTATAATGGAACTGGAGGCTAATGCTAGCAAACTAACAGCTAAAGTTAAGCATCTGACCAATGCGAGGATCTTGAGGGGAGATCCAGAAGAATCAATATTTGGCTTTATTCGAAAGGATTAAATGGCCCCTGTGCTACTGAATTCATAGCTCAGCTGCTGAAAGAGCTCCTTTCCCTGGATAAAAAGCTACTGTTGTGAAACATGCTCATTGGATGCTGCAGAGCCCTCCTAAAGAGGGAGTTTCACCCCGACCATTTGCGGTGAGGGTTCACTACTTTCACGTTCGGAATGAGATTCTTCGCCGGGCCGAGGAACAATCCCCGCTCCTCCGTTGGGGCAAGAGGATTTCCATCTTCGCTGACTACACTTCACGGTTGCAGAAGAGAGCTGCCTTTGGAAACATTAAGCGACTACTCCACTCCTGCCCAGACAATAAGTTTGGCTGTCATTCCTGGCAGGGAGACACACTTTGGTTTGAGGACCTGGACACTGCAACGGGGGGGGGAAAATTCTTTATACATAAATGCTTTTTGTTAATCTTAACGGCCCCAATTGGGATGATGACAGGTTTTTTAGAACATTGTTTTCTACTCTACCAGATATTTCCTCACATTTGCTTGTTGTTGGTGGTGATTTCAATTGCTGGCTTGATCCGTGAAGGGATCGTTCCTCCATCCAAAATTGCACTCCTTCAAAATTCGCTATACTGATTCAGTCCTATAAAGACCATTTTGCCATATCCAATCCCTGGCGTTTTCTTAATCCCTCTGGTAGGCAATATTCATTTTTTTCTAATGTAAATCATACTGTTATGGCAATTATTATATTCATCATCATATTGTCAAATTTGTGTTCATGTGTACAATTTATCATGTTTTAATACACAATGACTGCATTACACTTTGGACTTTTGAACAGCTGAGTCATGTTAGAATAACAGTGCAGACAGTCTCTGCTAAAGGCCTCATACAAAAAACTCATTCTTTCACATGCATACACAGATAAGACACCAGCCTGAAATCTTCACATAACACAAACACACACACCAAGTGACGCACGCACTTTATCAAGACAGATATCATTGCTCCAACATCTCCACTGTTGGGAGCATCTGACTCCCTCCTTTTCTTTCTCTCAGGGTGCAACTTTTTTACCTCTCTGTATAAAGCTTAAGCTGTGAAACTTTCCAAGTCAGTCCTGCATATCCGGAGCCAGGGAAGAACCTTTTTGGACCATCCTGTACTCTTTTTCATTTAACCCTTCCTATACAAGATGGGACACTCTCCTTTTTTGTACTCTTTTTCATTTAGTTTTATAATAAATCCTTTTTTATAAAATCATCATGCTCTGACTGGACATCCTAATTCAACCAGGGCAGAAATCATGTCTCTAAATGAGGTCAAGCGCAAATTTGCCGTGACAATACCTTTACTCATATTGATTATTTTATTGTTGATAATAGAATCCTTACATCTGTAAAATATATTTCATATGATACAATAGTTATATCCGACCATTCCCCAGTCACAATGGATGTAAAACTTGAAGGATTAAATAAAATCCACTCTCCATGGCATTTTAACAACCGCTTACTTTCAAATAAGGACTTTGTGGATTTTATTTCAAGGCAAATATTATAACACTGTCGTTCATGTGTACTGTGATCCTGTTTCCTTTCTGTGTACAAAATTCTAATAAACAAAATTGTTAATTAAAAAAATAGTTGAACATCAGTCTAAGCAGCATGGACAGAAGTCTGGGGTCTGTCTGAGTTTCATTTTAACAAATTGCAGCAGCCGCTGCGCGCACCTGGTCACAGCTGGTCACTTCCACGATGCTGCCTCCATTGGCCTCCCTAGAAAAGGAGTGAACGGCCCAGGTAAAATATAACGAACAGTAATACATTTTGTCCCGTTTATAACTGTAACAACAGTTCAACTGTTAAATGTGAACATCATAGAAATGCTGATTGTCAATCCTTTGGGGTGCTTGTGTTACTCCCCCCAGTCACCCCGTGACAGTGTGACAATGGCCACATTTACATGGGAGCTTTAATTCCTCTTTAAAGCAGAATCAAAGTTAATTCCTCTTTAAACTGACCTTGTAAACAATTAATTCCTAATGCTAATTTAATTCCAAATTAAACTTAAATTCGAATTAGGTGGCTGGTTTATTTCGATTTTAATTCCAAATGAGATAATTCCTCTTTCTTTTTTAATTGCCCTTTAAGTTAATTCCAGTTGTTCTGCGCAAACGAGACGACAAAATCCAGGATGGCCATCCAGAGTCCAGCCGAGACTATTTAATAAGAGCCTTAGAATACACGTATGGATATGATGAAAAGAGTAGATGGACGGAAGCATAAACATGCAGACTTTCACGCAAACACACACAGACCTCGCCAAAAGTGGTAAACGGAACAGGCTTCCCCGAACAGCCGGCACTAGGACCCGGAGGCGAAGTACTGCATTCACAGACTGTAATATCATGAAGTTTATCATTGTACCAGTTGTTAGAGCTACTATCCTTACTAGGGAGCAACTATTTATTCCTGGTGATTGTTTACCGCAGTTTTACTGGCCTTTATTTACCGGTGATTAGTTCCTATCTCCCTTCCACTCCACAGTCCAAACTGAAACCATATGTTACTGAAAATGGATGGGTAAAATACTGACAAAAACAATTACAGAAAGATGTTTTATTTAAATACTGTATTTGTGGCTTTAAAGGTGCAGTCCGCAACTTTCAAACACAATCCTCGCTCTGATCGGAGACTCAATGAGACCTTCAAGTTTTTCCATATTCGCAACAAAAAAGTTGTATTAAGCATTGTCCTGGAAAGCTTGCATGTTCTCTTTGGGCATTCATGAGTTTCCTCCCACATTTCAAAGTCAAATAATTTCCCCTTTGTTGCATAGCTCTTTGTCAGTCAGAATGTACCTGTATGCATACGCACAGCAATATCCAGGATGTAGATTCCATCACACACATAATCAAGCACCAGCCACACCAGTACTGTGCTCATCTGGAGCTCATCAAAGCAGGCCCTACAGAAACACACAGTGAATAAAAATAATATACACAGAGGGGGAGAATACTCAGTGGGGGAGAAAACTTAGTGCTGAATTTAGCAACATTTTTAGTATTGTTTAGTATTAATATTTGTAAATGACACCACATGTAGGGTTAATAACTATTTCAAATCAAAATGCTAAACCTGTATAGGCTGCAAGTGTTCTCAGTGGTTAGAGAGTTGGGAAAATAAATATACTTTTTCATTTAGTCTTTTCAAAGATCTCCTCCTGTGAGAGGGGAGCTTTTTCTCCTTGCTGATGACATTTTTTAGCTTTTTTTTTTACATAAAAATGTAATGGTAGACGTTCCAGCAGAAGCCCCCATCACGGCTTTAGGCACAACGGTTACACACCTGCTTTATATCTTGCAGGGGAGCTGCTTGAGGGGAGGAATGACAACCTGAATGACGCACAGAGGTCACTGACAGAGAGAGAGAGAGAGAGAGAGAGTGTGTGTGTGTGTGTGTGTGTGTGTGTGTGAGAGAGAAAGAGTGAGAGCGACAATAAACTCTAACAGTCTCTAACAAACCCTTACGGACCATGAGCTTGTCACAATCATTAAACTCTCCAATAACACAATATAAAGTCCTTACATTTATCACTAGTCACTATTGAGAAGTCGCTGAGAGCTGCCCAGTTGTGAGCGTTCACGAGGGTACGGTACAGTATGTACAGGTTTCAAAACAGGGAGTGTGGAGCATCTCATTCCATTAAAAAAGTGAAACTTGCTTAATGTATACATTCATTTCACACAGACTGATATATTTGAAGTGTTTTTTTCTTTTAATGTTAATGATTATAACTGGTACGTAATGAAAACCCCAAATTGAGGAAAAATAGAATATTGTGGAGAGGTTCAATATTGAAGACACCTGGTGCCCTGCAAAGGCTACTCACATTGGCAATTCGGGCCGTTCCAGTCTCATAGCAGGTATCCCTCTTCCCTTGTCCCTCCTCTGGCACAGTTCAGTGGACGCGATCACCAGCTCAACTCGTTTCAGCAGACAAACACGTCATCACATTCATTTACGACATACGTATGGTATTACGTCACCATCGAGCGACTTTGGGTATAGCAGACATGCGGTTACTCATCTTCTGTCGGGTCAAGTGTACTAGGAGCAGAGCCATGGACAATTAATTGGAAAAGGCTATCGCTGTAATGCAACTGATGTTGTTTTGGTCTCAATTCATGTCCACGGTTAGAGAGTTCATGTGGTGTCGGATTGAAGCTAACTCTGCTGCACACCTACATAAAGTCATGCGGAGGAAAGAGAGGAAAGCCATGTTTACTACGTACCAATCATGTGCAGCCATAAAGTAAGAAGCAACCTACACATTCAATTGTTCAAATTGACCGAGATAAGACCCAAAATGATATTCACAGCTGTGTGTTTGTGATGCAGCTTTGACTGCTGAGGACGGAAAGTATATTAAGCTGCTACAGGGTTATGTTGCAGTTGCCTTTTCATCACTCACTGGTAAATCCTGTTGAAAGTGGACTCGCGGAGTGATTTGTAAATGTAAGTGATCTTTTATCTTGTTTATAATCAGATCAAATAAGGACTTGTAAAAAAAACGAATTCACCTTAAATTACAATATTTTTTGATATATACCAACAAGTGTCCTTTTTGTGATTTCCTCACTGACAAAATTATTCAACCCCCCAAAGATTTGACCCCTAAGACCACTCTTTAGAAGAGAGGTTTTAAGCAGGTGTTAAAAACACCTGTAGATGTGAACAGAACCATAACGAGCAACAGTTAAGCAGATTTAAAAGGCCTGCGATAGTCGCCTCCTTCTAGACAGTTAATGGTGTCTTTGCAAAATGGTGAAGTCCAGGGAATGGTCAAAGAAGTAAAGAGAGGAGGTAATTTATCTTCATAAGCAAGGTTATGGATATAATAAGATGGCAGACATTAAACATTTCAAGAGACACAATTGGAAGCATAATTTGCAAGTTTAAGGCTAAAGACACAGTGGAAACGATACCTGGATGCGACAGAAAGAAGACACTGTCGGCAACTGCTGTCTGGTACCAGAAGCAAAAGGTGGAGAAAAATCCCCAGGTGACAGATGAGGAACTGCGAAAGGACTTGTCAAAGAGAGGTACACGGGTTTGACCATTACAATAAGGCGCACACTGCAAAATGAAGGCCGCTTTGCTAGAACTCCCAGGTGCGTCTCCCTGCTGACTCCAAAGCACAAAAAGAGTCGACTCCAGTATGCCATAAACCCCGTGGCGAAGCATACCTCCAAATCTATAAATATATATTACAGAAAGGTAATTGTTTGGATTGATTGGGTAATTGTTTACGTTAAGGGGCAGAAATTTAAGAAATTGCATTCTTCTTACTGTTGCTTTTCAAATCAGGAGAATTGTTGTGGCATATGGACTAATAGACAGTTTTTCTACGCCACGGTAGGCTAAGCAAGGAGGGATATAACAGTGATGACGCGCACGCCAAACAATTGCACAGAGCTGTGAGGTTTATTGTTCCAGATCGCTTTGCCGGACATCGGCACTTACTTTAGTCACATGCATTGGTTGCCTTACAGATACCTCATGACAGTGCAGATTGTCGATGGATGACAGGCTGATGCAGTCAACAGAAAGTTGCTCTCCTAAGCTCACCCCACCAGCATGATGCAAGCCAGAACTAAACTCCACTTGAGCACACGTACTAATACAAACTACTCCCACAATGCCACGCCCAATCACTGTGGTGCAGAAGGGTGAGTACTCTGAGTGCATGCACGATAGCCATTCACACACATGAATCTCATTTATAAACGGGTGAGGAAGAACCAAACCCTGTACGGCTCCTACAAGAATGTATCATTTGGATTGTGATATTGTGTGATGTACATGGGGAATCTTTGCTGGTTTGCGTTGTCATGAAAGGATTTTTGTAAATGGATATGATTATCTGTTGCCACACAGGCACATTTAATAACAAACTGCTCTACAATATATTACACTTTGGTCTTTTTGTCCTCTAGGGGACAGCATGAGTGAGTTCTGTAGTGTGGCTTTAGGACAAGGTTTGGGTTATGACGCACTCAGAAATCAATCTAACTGTGCTCTGTTTTTCGAAAAGTAGCAGAAACAGCAACTCCTAAAATTAGCATTTTTAAAAAAAAACATGCATCAAATAAAACATATCGATATGCAATGTTGTAATTTTTGATATTGCCAAAACAGAACACTCAGTATATCTTGAATCTCGATATATTGCCCAGGCCTAACCTGTTTATGTATATCTTTTTCTGATGAAGCTGAGCATAAACAAGAGCATATTACAAATAATTATCAGTAATCTTTTATTATAATTACCCTCTTCAAACTGTTATAGTAAATATCATCACTTGAATTTTATTATTCCTTAATTAACTTGTATTTTGTGATGCAGAACAATCTGGCTTTGGCAAAGAAGTGGCGTGTGGTGGGAAAACGCTATCACCAACTGGACAGATTCTGAATGGCAATAGAATTTTAGAACGAGAAAAACCACATTCCAACAGATGTGCGACATCCTGAGACCACACATTCGCAGGCAGTAAACTCCATTCAGAAAACCTTTGCCTGTGGAGCAATGCATTGCAGTATGTATCTGGAGACTGGCTACAAATGTGGAGTTCCGGACAATCTCTCATTTATTTGGGATTTGTCAGTCTACTGCAGTAACTGTTACAAATGATGTCGCTTCATTTATTATTAAAAGGATGCTGCCCCTGTACATTCGAGCACCATCCGAAGATGGCTTTAAATACATTATTCAAGGTTACAAGCGGTCTGCTGGAGTTTCCCTCAATGTGTTGAAGTTATTGATGGAACTCACATTGGCATTCTAGCTCCAAATGAAAATCGAACAGAGTACTACAACCGCAAAGAGTTTTCATCTGTCATCTTGCAAGGTGTGGTCAACCATCGGCTCTGTTTCTGGGACATCAATGTGGGTTGGGCTGGCAGAGTCCATGATGCAAGAGTGTTTGGTAGCTCATTTTTGTATACGGGTGGTGAAAGTGGTACACTGTTTCCACGTATCACAGAGAGATTTGGAAATGTAGACGTACCACCGCTAATACTGGGAGATGCAGCATATCCACTGCTGCCCATGGCTGATGAAGCAATTTCATGACAACCAGCACATGACCCCTGCACAACGAACATTCAACTACCGTCTCAGCAGAGTTCGGATTACTGTGGAGAGGACTTTTGGACGTCTCAAGGGAAGATGGCGGTGTCTGCTGAAGAGATATGACTGCTCCATTGACACCATAAAGACAGTGATCGCGGCCTGTGGTAATAAACAATTATAATAAAGACACACAAAAGTACTTTTTGTAGATGAGTCATGGCACGCTGTTTGGCCTACCTCCTCCAGTGGGACCATCAAGCCGTTCCCCCCCCGCGGTATCAGACAATGGTCCCCCATGGTTTCACACATGCACAGAGCTGGCTAGGAACGACCCCAGTATGAGTACACCCAAAATGGTCTCCAGTCTAGTTCTGTAGGCTACACAATCATGGGGAAGACTGCTGACCTGACATTTGTCCAAAAGATGACCATTGACACCTAGCACAAAAGGTTATTGTAAAAAGGTTGGCTGTTCACAGAGCTCTGTGTCCAAGCACATTAATAGAGAGGTAAGGGAAGCAAAAGATGTGATTGAAATGCAATAGGGATAACCTTGCCCCAGAGAGGATTGTGAAACAAAACCCATTCAAAAAGGTGGGGGAGATTCACAAAGAGTGGACTGCAGTTGGAGTCAGTGCTTCAACAACCACCACACACAGATGTATGCAAGACATGGGTTTCAACTGTTCCATTCCTTGTGTCAAGCCACTCTTGAAGAAAAGACAGCTTCAGAAGTATCTCGCCTGAGCTAAAGACAGAAAGGACTGGACTGCTGCTGAGTGGTGCAAAGTGATGTTTTCTGATGAAAGTACATTTTGCATGTTCTTTGGAAATCAAGGTCCCAGAGTCTGGAGGTAGAGAGGAGAGGCACAGAATCCACGTTGCTTGAGGTCGAGTGTAACTGGGGGTTTCCACTGGATACGTCTTCGCTGCGCCACGGCACCGATTCTTTTGCCTCGCTGTCCGCCGTCCGGTAATCCACACCGGTTGCGTTTTGAGTGCGCCACGGTGCACTCCGGTTGAACGACTGGGACGTCATGAGACAGAGCAGTTCTCACGATATTTATATATTTGCGCGAGAACGCAGTTAAATGTATGTGTTATAAACGCAACAATAAACAGATAAACAGGTAAGTGTTCCTAACGAAGGAAAACAAGAAGATTGGACTCTCTGGATTTGTCATAGCCATATTTTTAGATAAAACTGCACGAGCAAAACATGAACTAAATCAAAGTTTCTGCAGTTTACAGTGCAGTTATAGTAGGAGAGGAAACATTATAGTGAATGTGAATTTGTTTTTACACATTAGGACGTTTTGGTGATGTATTTACTTGAAATATAATATGAAGTGTTTTATTTTGAAAAGTAACTCGATATTTTATTGTGGAATACGTGCCTAATTTCCTGTTTAGCTTCATTTGCTCTGTGCTGATTGACGTTGTGCTCCGGTGTCCACCAGAAGCCCTGCGTATATCTAGTGGAGGGCACCGGACTACCGCAGCTGGGAAGGAGCAGACACGCACCGCAGCGGACCTGGTGGAAATTAACACAGACTAAAGTGGAAACCTATCAGCTCTGGTGACGCGGCGGTGATGTAACGCAGCGGAGCTGCATCCAGTGGAAATTGGGGGTAAAGTGTCCACAGTCAGTGATGGATTGGGGTGCCATGTCATGTGCTGGTGTTGGTCCACTGTGTTTCCTTAAGTCCAAGGTCAACGCAGCGGTCTACCAGGAAGTTTTAGAGCACTTCATTCTTCCTGCTGCTGACCAACTTTTTGGAGATGCAGATTTAATTTTCCAACAGGACTTGGCACCTGCACACAGCGCCAAAGCTGGTATCCCTTGTTATGGCAATTATTATAGTCATCATCATATCATCAAATGTGTGTTCATGTGTACAATTTGTCATGTTTTAATACACGATGACTGCATTACTCTTTGCACTTTTGAACAGCTGAGTCATGTTAGATAAACAGTACAGACAGTGCCAGCAACACACAGTCTCTGCTGAAGGACAGATATCAGTGGTGCCAGCCTTCCTCATAACATTCACATATTCATCAAATTCCAACGTCTCCACTGTTGGGCATCAGACCCCCTCCTTTTCCTCCCTTCAGGGTTGGGACGTTTTCTCATCTGTATAAAGCTTAAGCTGTGAAACTGTTAGTTAGTCCTGCATATCCTAAGCCATCCTGCTTAGTACCTGGCTGCTTGCCCTCCCTACAGGATGGGACACTCTTTTTTTGTACTCTTTTTTTATTTTGTTTATAATAAAACCTTTTTTATAAAATCATCATGTTTTGACTGGACTCCATCATTCAACCAGGGCTCCAATCATGTCTCCAAAGGAGGTCAACTGCAAATTTTGCCGTGACACCGTGTTCTTGATTGGCCAGCAAACTGGCCTGACCTTAACCCCATAGAAAATCTATGGGGTATTGTGAAGAGGAGGATGCGAGACACCAGATCCAACAATGCAGAAGAGCTGAAGACCACTATCAGTGCAACCTGGGCTTTCATACGTAACAGGGCTCTCTGAGCAGTGCCACAGACTGATCGACTCCCTGCCACGCTGCATTGCTGCAGTAATTCAGGCAAAAGGAGCCTTAACTAAGAATTGAGTGCTTTTTTTTGTATCGGTTTTAAGTAATATTCAAATTTAGATACTGAATTTGGGATTTTCATTAGTTGTCAGTTATAATCATCAAAATAAAAGAAATAAACACTTGAAATATGTCGGTATGTGTGTAATGAATATACAAGTTTCACTTTTTGAATGGAATTACTGAAATCAATCAACTTTTTCATGATAATCTAATTCTAATAACATCTCTAGAAATCTTTTTTTTGTATCGGTCTTAAGTAATATTCTAATTTTATGAGATACTGAATTTGGGATTTTCATTAGTTGTCAGTTGTAATCATCAAAATTAAAAAAAATAAACACTTTAAATATGTCAGTCTGTGTGTAATGAATGAATATAATATACAAGTTTCAGTTTTTGAATGGAATTACTGAAATAAATCAACTTTTTCATGATATTCTAAATATATGACCAGCACCTGTACTGCAGCTTTAAATGAATGCCTCCTCATGCATTTCATTAAATGACCACCATGACGAAAGACAGAGTCTGACTGGCTCAGAAGCTGGCAGTCATCACACTCGATCTCATCGTCAGGAGAGATATTACTGAGCAGTGAGTCACTGACTAAGTTTGTGAGTGCTAATCGATCTGTTTGTTCTTTTTCAAATGAGAATCGATAAAGAACAGAATCATTAAAGGAGACATATCATGCTTTTACATCCTTCCTTTTTACATATAAATCATACAGATGTGGTCTATATAAAGCGGAACTGCAATGCTTGGGTCTGAATTCCTCATTATTATAGCTCCACAGGCCCCTTTTCTACCCCTTTTTGATGTGCGTCTGAGAGCAACTCGTTTTGGTGCGGTCTCTTTAAATGCAAATGAGACTCTTCATACCCCGCCCCCTCTCCAGGTTGCATAGGTGACACTCTGTTCGGCCATTTTTGTAGTTTGATAGAAGAGATACGATTACGTAGTGGCGCAAAAACTTTTTATTCACACGTTATTTACAAATGTCAACAACGGAAGACTTGTCCATCCAGCCTTACATGTTCGAGCCAGAGTCGGACCCGGCGGAGCGAGATGAAAATGATGATGAACCTGCAGAACAACGTCTTCATATGGATGTTAACAAGTGAGCTAACACAAGCGCCGAGCTAACGCTAGCACCAAGCTCACGTCACGAAATGCATTTTAATACTCTTTTGGGAGACAAAAATGGCAAAATGAAATGACTAATGAAAACTTTAGACTTAAATTAAATCACGTAGGCCATATCATCAAGGATCTAAAACGAGCACACAGCGCTAACATATGAAGACTGAAGACGGTGCAACTGCTAATGCTAACAAAACAATGACTGGCACGTCTTATCATCACACTTTTTAGCGTTATTTACAGCTTACCGAAGTTCTCTGTTTGTCGTCTCCAAAGATAGAAGGAATTGAACCCTCAATCAGACAAAGTCTTTCGTCAAATCCTTCTTTATACTGACGAAGCAGTCATCCTTGAAGTGCTTCGCGCACACAAAAATGACCTTACCCACAGATGTGGGTACATTTCTGTGAAAAATAAAACTCAACTAGGCACTTCAAAAAGGTTCTGATGCTGGGAGACGGTGTAATGAAGCGTGTGGGTTACTACATCCAACAACCGAACATTTTGACTTATCCTCTCGTAACTTCGGCATCCTTGAGCTTGGACTACAAAATAAAAGCGAGAAATAAAAATGGTTTGCTCAAAGTGTTGGACCTGGAGTTGATGTCCTAATTTGGCAGTTCCGCTGCAAATACTGTGATGTAATAGTTCAAAAAATGTAATAGAGAATAGAAAAATCAAAACAGATTGAAAAATATGAGCAAAACAGAATATAAAGATATCTACGGAGCACCTGAAGAGACTAATTTGATTTTTTCTGTACTTCTATGCACTCTAAACATACAACAAAATGCATTTAAGGGCTAAAAAGTGGATTTAGCATGATATGTCCCCTTTAAGCAGAAATGCAAAAATGCTATCGGAATTCAAATTTTTTTTTTTATCGTTTAATCAAATATATGGTGTAGTCAGATGAAATGCATAACATGTCGTTGGGCGGAAAATAAAAGACATTGCAAGTAATCATGAATCATCATAAACCAGTCCATGACCAATTCCCCCAGTTGAGAATTTAATTTTAAGATATATTGGGCTGAATAAGGAGGCTAAAGATTCATATTTCACTCAGAATGTCATTCTAAATAAAAGAGTAATTTATCTTCGGTCCTACGTACCTGGCAACCAGCAGTGTCCAGTTATAAAATACTGCTGCACCAATGATCATCACCCAACAGTAATAGGCATCATCAGATGGGGATAAGACCACAGCATTACACTTCCTCCTCCTACAAGATAGAGATGATTTAACACACACCAGTTTTGTGTTTTGTGGATTGTTGTTAGTTGTTCTCCTACATGCGTCTGGAGTGCCTGATTTCATTCTCTGCTTCTGAGCCTTCCTGGCTGTCGCTGAACCTGCTGGATGGAGCTTGTAGATCATTGGTAGGACCTCTGAAACGCTCCAGAAAAGAGTCAGGCCGCGCTGTCTCCTCATTCAGACTCTTCTGAGCCCATTCTCTCAGAGTCATGACCATACCTATTATCCTGCAGACAGACACAGCTGAGTCAAAAGTAAACCTGAACAAGCTGTGATTATCAGTGGGATGCTGTCTTTCCTACCGGGACAGAGCTCCTCTCCTACGCAGAGAATTCTGAGAAATTATTTCTCTCCTGTCAATGGCAGCCACCCTCTGCAGCTCTGATGAACTGTCATCATACGTTGATTGTCTTCTAGAAAATATATGAATATATATCTTTTTTAGCTTCCAAACCCACAATAAAGCTTTTTTGATAATCCAGTTTATGATCTTTTACCTGCTAAGTGCGCTGTCAGCTCGCTCACTCTCCTCCTCTGTCCATGTTTTCACAGACAGTCTGTGTGAATCTTGCACGAGACCCGCCATACTATACAGACACAAACAAGAGGACACAAAAAAAATAAAATTATGTTTGATTTTTAAAGAAAACCACATTGGGATTCATGGTTGATCATGAAATTACACACATTCAAAATGAAATAATAAAAGAGGGTGCACACACAACACATAGATAGCACATATGTCCGTACTAACTCTCTGAGAGGCAATCCTCGATCATGCATCACCACAGAAACAAAACATTAGAGCAACACGCAGTGTTGTAGTTATGACAACAACGAAAGATGTTTTGGTCAACAAACCTGATCAATGTTCCACTGTTGTAGTCTCCAGCTGTTTAATGCCTCCGCTCAAATGTTGCGCTTACCAGAAGCTGTTTTCTGTTATTTTCTATGGATAAGAGCAACATTATTCACAGCAGCAGACCACCTCATCCTCTGATGAATGGGGATGAGTGTACAAATGAAACAGTTAAAAGGCATGATCACATGGCACTAATGGAAAAAAAAACTGTTTAAATTGCATCCTTGTGTTAGCAAGTGTGCACGGGTGTGTGTCCTTTTTCATCAGGCACCTCATCTGAATTCAAGAAGCTTTTTGAAGTGGCCTTTGAACTGAATTTCTTTGTTTTAGAGTGCTCTGCTGATTATGGTTTCATATTAACATGAACTGATGTGAAATCTCAGGTGTCTTTTACCCGTGTGTGTTGTTAATCTCTGATTTAGCACAAGACAGACAGACAGACAGAAAATATGAACCATTACAGATTACATGCCCCAAAATGTAATTTGTAATGTAATCCCTTTCATGACTCAATCTGAGTAACATAATTTGATTACTTTCACAATAAATGAGATTTTATAAGTGTAGGAATAATAATCATCTGAGTAGGAGTTAAGGTTTCATTATGAATGTATACTTGTTTGTTGCCAGGGTGCCATCCTCTATGAAGAAGAAGAAGAATGCTATGTAGCCAATATTATGAATAATAGTTCAGAGTGTCAATTTGTATTCTTCTACAGCAAGATGATATTGATAACATGAATCACAGACAAATAGTTAAGTTTAAGCATTTATTATCAACAAGTTAATTTGTATATCAATTCCAGAGCACTCTACTGCTAATTACTAAAGTAAACAAAACAAGAAAAAAGAGCTTAATGAAAGAAATCAAAATAGAAAGATAAAAAAAAAAAATAACAGCGTAAGATCAAGAGAGGTCAACACACTCCTTTTGCGTTGAAAACTGACGCTTGGTCAGGATTTTTGAGCATCCTAAGCTGATGCAAAAGGTGTCTATCTGTGTCAGTTTCTGATGGAGATAAACATGGATGGATGTCTGCAGAGCTGGGGGCCCGAGGTCTGGGACCCATTTTGACACAGCACCGCCTAGTGGCCGGTCTTTAAATTATAGTTTTTAAATGGCTGGAAACTTGATTCGATTTATTTGATTTGAGTAATTTCACCATTACTACCCCAAAATACATTTTTTATTATTTTTGAAAATCTATTTTGAGTGTATTAGCACATACTCAGATAGCACACATACATCTCGTCGGCACGATGAATAAAGTTGCATCGGCGAGACGTATTATGGAGAGCGTTTGCTCATTGGGCAGACGTCGCGGAGACATCTGCGTTTGGTAAAAAATGCTGATGTTTGGACGATGGATTAAAGATGCTCAGCACGACAACTCTACAGTTTATATGTTCTTTATTTAGGTTGGATTATTCAAATAGTATAAAAATCTCCATATCCATAAATCCATAATATTAGTATTAGTATTTACTTAAATCTGATAGGAATATGGCAATATCACAACAACAACAACAACAACAACAAATATATATGGCAAGCCATTCAGGAAATTATATATACTGTATATGAGACTTAATATATATATAAGAAAGACTTAATATATATATGAAAGACTTAATATATATATGAAAGACTTAATATATATATGAAAGACTTAATATATATATATATATGAAAGTGTATTTATATATATGGAATTAAATACGTTTCAAAGAGATACCCTGCAGAACTCGCTATTATTTTCAAAATGTCATTAACTGAAATCCACCAATATTTTGTTGAACTTGAGAGCTTTTTTGCCTCAGGTGAACATACCACAAATGATTTAAATAGCTTGGAACGCCGACTGCGTCACCTTGAGGATCACAGTTCCATTATTGGAGTATTCTTGGTTCTCGTGGCCAGTAACGCTCAACAAAATGTTGCTGAGCGAACTTTGTGCGTTCTTCTAGAAGGCATTTTTGAATCTCTTAGGGAGATGTCTGCTGAAATGTCATTACAAGTAGAAGCGATGGCAAGAGGTGGTGTGACACATACATCGCAGAGAGGAAGGCCAAGGTAAGTGAGGCTATTGCTACTATTAATGCAAATTCATTCTCACTAAATTTTGTGTGGCCCTCTATATCTGTTGGAATCACCATTTAGTCTGGTTACGGATTGTGTCACAACAGCCAATATGGTTCTTTTGAGCAAAATAGCGGCAAACGTGTCTCATGAATGGAAGTGTTTAATAATCTCCTGGCTAGAGGGACTTTTAAAGAAATTAACCTGACTAAACCTCTTCTACTATATTTGATGCTGATCTTTATTCTTGATACTATAATTTAGATACAATTCCAAACTTTAGCAGTGGCGAATATATTTGTGCTTGCGCCCCCTGGTGGTCTCTTCACACACACATTTACCAATTTGCTGCAAAAGCCACACACGCAATCCTGCATTGAGGAGATTCTTACAGGAATAGTACATTTTTATTTTACAATTACAACCACTGATTCTCTAAGTAATATTCTTTGCACTGTAAACATTTAAAATGTGATGTAATTGTCTATATCTTGTTAAATGGTTGTGAATTGAACTCTTTTCTGTATTGTCTTGAAATATTATTATTATTATTTATTTATTTTTTTTTGCAAATGACCAGTTCAAGTTAATTTTTAAAATGCTGCAACTTTTTCAGCTACAGTATTTCTTGAAAAAGCTGCTCCAAAATCAGGCGTTTTAGGCATCCTCAATTATCACAGAAATGTCTTGTGAAATCCTAGAGGGACTGACCACTACTGCATAATCTTAATTTAGTTTTTGATATTATTTCTAGATCATACAAGTTAAGGAAATTTATCGCACGTATGAATGATTGCATTTGTTTATTGTCTTTTTTGATCCTTCAGGTACAAGATATCGGCCCTTCAGTTGACTCACATGCGGGATTTAGGATTTAGCTGGATAGCTATAAGTCGAATTTTATCCGTAAACATTCGAACACTGTACAATCACAGACTAGAGCTGGATTTACTCGACTATGGAAGTTTTACCAACATTTCAAATGATGAGCTTGATGGAGTTATTACTGACGTACTGAGACAAACCCCTGGCTCAGGAGAGACATATGTTACTGGTAGTCTGAGAGCAAGGGGGATTAGAGTTCAGCGATGGAGAGTGCGAGCACGTTTGAGAACAGTTGATCCGGTGGGAAGAGCCTTAAGAGGACCAAGGTCCATTCAACGGAGGATCTATGATGTCACTGTCCCAAATCAAGTCTGGTATGTTTAAAAATTTGTTACAATCGTTTCTCCATAGATCACAAGTTAAATGTGACATAAGAACCGATGTAAAGATTTTGTATATTGCTGTTTATATATATTATTATTATTTCATTTTTTTAAACATGAAAATTTGACATTAAGTTGAAAAATAAAATATGTGGGTCTGATTCAATATTATGAATTGCTTTAAACATTTAGCAATTCACGTTTACTTCTTATGTTAATACTGACCTATAGCTGTTAACACCAAATGGGCGGCTTCACATGAATGAATAGGACAACAATAATACTACAAATACCTTTTACTCACATCCTTTGCTTATATATATTTCTTCCTTTTTTTTCGCAGGCATATTGACACTAAACAACAAACTGAATCCATGGGGATTTGTATTTCATGGAGGAATTGATGGCTATAGTCGCTGTATTACCTTCCTGAGATGCTGCACCAACAACAGAGCATCAACTACCTTTCAGCTCTTCCAGGGTGCTGTTGCTATTTTTGGACTCCCACAACATGTTAGGAGTGATGCTGGTATGGAGAATATTGATGTTGCAAGGTTCATGATTGAGAATCGTGGGTCAAATAGAGGAAGTTTTATTGTTGGATGCAAGGATTGAAAGATTGTGGGGTTAAGTAAACCGGGTGGTGTCTGCTTTTTTCAAAGACCTTTTTCTCTTCATTGAAAATGTGGCCATTTTAGATAGCACTGACCCAGTTCACATAAGGGCACTTCATCATGTGTACTTACCAAGAATAAATATATCTGTGGATGAATTTGTGGGCCAATGGAACCACCACGGCTTAAGAACAATGGAAAGTCATTCCCCTCTACAGTTATGGACAGCAGGAATGATGTTGCTTCCAGAAGATCAGAGACAACTTAATCATGTGCATCTGCCACAACAACCACCTTATGTGTATTATGTGTATTTTTCAAGATGGCGCCGCGGATGGTTGCCTCGGTACTGCGCTCTCTCGTAGTTCTTGTGTTTTTCTTTATTTTTGTAGTTTATTGCTCCCCTTCTCTGGTCTCTTTCACCAGAGAAAAACTATTACAAGTTGGACAGTCCTCTGCTGATCTTTTTTCACCGGTTCTCATTGAACCAGAAAGTTATGCGGAGATTCTCACCGGAGGAGCAGCAGCTCTCTATGGAATTTGCAGGAGACGCCGCAGACGCAGACGGGGTAAACGAGCAGGCGCGCTCGTAAAACTGAGGCAGCGGGGATTACGCACTGCGCTCCCATCCATTCACCTGGCAAATGTCCGCTCTCTGGCAAATAAAATGGATGAACTGCTGCTCCTAAACACTAGAAACTAGGACTTTTGCAGATCCGCCGGCCTGTGTTTTACTGAAACCTGGCTCAGTGAACTCATCCCGGACAGCTCTCTACATGTACCGGACTTTCAGCTCCTCAGAGCGGACCGCGCAAAAGAGCTCTGTGGGAAGACGAGGGGCGGCGGAATATGCTTTTACATTAACCAAGGTTGGTGTACAGATGTCACAGTGTTGAAGCAGACGTGTAGCCCTAATCTGGAGAGTTTTTTCATAAACTGTAAACCGTTTTATTCTCCGCGGGAGTTCTCCTCGTTTGTTATGGTCGGTGTTTACATCCCACCTCAGGCTTGTGTAACAGAGGCGTTACAGCACCTGGCTGACCAGATAGCAGACGTGGAGAAACAACATCCAGACTCTTTGCTAATCATTCTCGGGGATTTTAACAGAGCAAATCTAACCCACGAACTCCCTAAATACAGACAGCATATAAAGTGCCCCACCAGGGGTGCTAACACACTGGACCACTGCTACACTGCAATAAAGGATTCATATCACTCTGTTCCCCGTGCAGCTTTGGGGCTCTCTGATCACTGTCTGATTCATCTCATCCCCACCTACAGGCATAAGTTTAAATCTGCTAAACCTGTAGTAAGGACTGTAAAGAAATGGACAGAGGAGTCAAAGCAGGAGTTACAGGACTGCTTTGACTGCACTGATTGGAGTGTTTTTGAAGCTGCATCAGACAACCTAGATGAACTGACTGACACTGTGACATCTTACATCAGCTTCTGTGAGGACATGTGTGTGCAGACCAAGACTTTCTGCACATACAACAACAACAAACCCTGGTTCACACCTCAACTCAGGATGCTGCGTCAGGCTAAGGAGGAAGCCTACAGGAGTGGGGACAGGGACCTGTTCAGGCAGGCCAAGTACACTCTATCTAGGGAGATCAAAGTAGCCAAGAGGTGCTACACTGAGAAGCTAAAACAAAGCTTCTCAAACAAAGTCCCTTCAGAAGTGTGGAAAGGCCTGCGTGAGGTTACCAACTACAGGAAACCCTCCCCCCACCCTGCAGGTAACAAAAGACTGGCTGAAGACCTGAATAGCTTTTACTGCAGGTTTTCTCACCCACCCCCCAGCTCATTAGCATCAGCCCATCACCTGGACTCTGCCCTTCCTGCTCCCCCCACTTCCCCCCCTACCTCACCCTCTGACCCCCCACCTACCCTGAAGATCAATGAAAGAGATGTGTGCCAGCTATTCAAGAGACAAAAGATCAAAAAGGCTCCAGGACCAGACGGAGTATCTCCCTCCTGCCTGAAAGCCTGTGCTGAGCAGCTGGCCCCCATCTTCACACGGATCTTCAATACATCACTGGAGCTGTGTTAAGTACCATCCTGCTTCAAAAGCTCCAGCATCATCCCAGTCCCAAAGAAACCTGCCATCACAGGACTTAATGACTATCGGCCCATTGCCCTGACGTCCGTAGTCATGAAGTCCTTTGAGAGGCTGGTACTGAGCCACCTGAAGGACATCACAGGACCCCTGCTGGACCCCCTGCAGTTTGCCTATCGGGCAAACAGGTCTGTCGAGGATGCAGTCAACATGGGACTGAACTACATCCTGCATCACCTCGACTCCCCAGGGACCTACGCTAGGATCCTGTTTGTGGATTTCAGCTCTGCGTTCAACACCATCATCCCGGACATCCTTCACCAGAAACTCACCCAGCTCACAGTGCCGGCCTCCACCTGTCAGTGGATCACCAACTTCCTGACTGACAGGAAGCAGCAAGTAAGGCTGGGAGGCATCACATCCAGCACCCGGTCACTCACCACTGGCGCCCCTCAGGGGTGTGTTCTCTCCCCACTGCTATTCTCCCTCTACACCAATGACTGCATCTCAGGGGACCCCTCTGTGAAACTCCTGAAGTTTGCAGACGACACCACCATCATTGGTCTCATCAGGGACGGGGACGAGTCTGCCTTCAGACGGGAGGTGGAACAGCTGGCTCTCTGGTGCAATCAGAACCACCTGGAACTGAACCCACTCAAGACTGTGGAGATGACAGTGGACTTCAGGAGAAATCCCCCCCCACTCACCCCCCTTACCATTTTAAATAGGGAATTGGCTACCGTGGACTCCTTCAGGTTCTTGGGATCCACAATCTCACAGGACCTGAAGTGGTCCTCCCACATAGACTCAACCAGGAAAAAGGCACAGCAGAGGATGTACTTCCTGCGTCAGCTGAGGAAGTTCAACCTGCCCCAGGAGCTGCTGATCATGTTCTACACCTCCATCATTCAATCTGTTCTGTGCACCTCCGTCACTGTCTGGTTTGGATCTTCAACCAAACTAGACAGACACAGACTACAAAGGATAATCAGGACTGCAGAAAAGATCATTGGTGTTGATCTGCCCTCCATCCAAGACTTATACCTGTCCAGGGTCAGGAAACGGGCAGGTAGCATCACTGCAGACCCCTCCCACCCTGCACACAATCTGTTTAAACTCCTCCCCTCTGGCAGACGCTACAGATCACTGTACGCCAAAACAACCCGCCATAAAAACAGTTTCTTCCCCCAGGCTGTCACTCTGATCAACACTAAACAGTCAAAGAGTGTCAGTCCTGTTTCTGTGAAAAAACCCTGGAACCAAACATAACAACCTTGGATCAATCTGACACTGAGAATATTCATGTACATACCTTTAATTTAAATGTTCTACTGCACTACTTATCAATGCTCTACTGCACTATTTTCCTTGTATTATTATTATATTTTATTGTTATCTTTCTTTTCTATTATTTTCCTTCTTTTATCTTATTTTTTAATTTTTATTTTTGTATCTATTTATTTATTTTTTATACTATTATTATTATTATTATTATTATTATTATTATTATTATTATTATTATTATTATTATTATTATTATTATTATTATTATTATCATCTTGTTATTTGCACATTCTAGTCTAACTACTGTTTATATTTATACTTATGTTTATAATTATTATCATCTTTTCTAGTTGATTGTTTATTGTTGAATGTTTTCACTATTGGAGAGAACACAGTTGACCGAGTCAAATTCCTCGTGTGTACAACATACACTTGGCGAATAAAGCTGATTCTGATTCTGATTCTGAATAGAACTTTTTTTGGCAGCATGTGACCTGCTTAAAATGAGTGATTTGTCTGCTGAGTAATGTTGGAGTTCATGGTAACAGTACAGGTGCTAATTTGATTGTCAATTAATGCACATTTATTGCTATATTTGTACCTTCTGTTTATTTTATGTAGTAAAATGTTGTATTATACTCCTGTTTCTCTACATTAGCTAATGATGAAATCATGTTAACTTTATTTGATGTGTTGTTGTTTTCTAGAGCTATAAAGTTAAGAACCTTCTTTCACATTTACTGTATAGATATGGACCCCAGAAGCTGGAAAAATCAATTTTTAAATTTTTTTTTTTAACCAAAGGTTTTCTCAGCTTTTCTGCTTATATTTAAAAGATTAGACATCTAAATGACTTTCCGCCATTTATTTTACATCATGTAAAACATTGACAACATGACCTTTAAATTTTAACTTCGATTAATAATTAATTGATTGGTCATTACTAAACTTAACTATTTTTCTGCTTATTAAACATTTTTTCTGAATATTTTGCTAATATTTCTATTATCTTATTTATGAAAGGGGTAAAATGTGTTTATTTTAATACTTAATGTTCATACAAACATATGGTCATAAAATAAAGTATTGTCTATTTGCTGTGGTTCGTACCATTTGTTGTATAAGGTATTACTGAAAGAAGGTAGGCTAAGTCACTGAATAAATGCATTATTTCTCAATATAATTTTATGCTGAGCAACAAGAGAATGTTACATCCTATATTGATTAATACTTATTAAGTCAGGGGACTGTATTACCTTAACATTATATATCATTTTTTTTTTTTTTGCCTTAATGTAAATTACTCCTGAGTAACTCAGAAGGAGTTGCCAAACAGACTGCTTTCATAATGCAAAAATAACATAACTGAGTGTTATCGTATTGGAAGTTAAATGACTAGTTTAATGACTTTCACCAGTTAATTTTGACAACTAACTGCAGGTCTCACTGGACAGAAGATTTTTATTTGCTATGCACTTCTTTAATAAGAAATCATTGGATTTAATACTGTACAGAATGGTAGGTGTTTTTTTTATTTTATTATTATATGTTATTATATTATGTTTTATTATTTTGGAGGAAAATAAAACTTTTTGGTATTCTCAAAAGATTTTTTTTTTTCAAGTTTGTCAAGGGCAAATGTGACACATGATCTTAAAAGCATGTGTATACACTAACAAGACATAAACAGCACACAAAATAGGAAACATGGAACAATTTATTGTTTAGAAACCTGTGCCACGACTCATAAAGAAACAACAAATTGGTATTACATCAATAATTTGAATGACTACGTTCGGGGATTCAAAAGGCTGCAGTTATAGATAACAAATTTGCCATTTAAAACTGAATAAAAAATAAAATAAATGTAAACGAGCATCAGACAACATGATTCCAGGCATGTAGAAAGGTGTACAAGAAAAAAAAATCAAAGCCTTCTTTTGAGAGAAGCGTAAATGTTAAACACTTTAGACAGATAAGAACAATTAGAGAAATAAATGAAACCTGTAACCTGTCTAAAGGTGGTGCCAAAATCCAAATAAACTTGAAAATTCCTAAAAGTGGCTATAAATCACTCAGCTTTGCTTAACACCTATAAATCAATCAGCTTAAAGCCTTAAAATATGACAAAGGTTTTAAATGGTCACAAAGCGACTGTACATAAACAGTGGTTATAGCTTTTGGGTCTTAAAAGTAAAGCTAACAACAGCATGAAAAAGCAAATAGCATCTTCAAGAGTGACATTCCTGTACCTCCCATGCTCTTCCAAATCCTGGTGAATTGCGTATGGCAAAATCCATGTCATGTTTGAAAGCGGTGTAAACTGCATGAACTGATATGCGAAGAATATTGTCACTTGTATTGGCAACAGGAAATCTGGAATAGCGAAGGAACTCAAGACATGGTTTTGGAGAAAAACCCAGGGCTGGGATACTGTCACATCCAGTAAAGAAAGCAAGAATATTCTCGAGACAGATGACCCTTTCAACTGTAAAATAAAAAAGCAGAAATGAAATTAATAAACAAAATGATCATGGTTGAGATCAATACATCATTGTAAGTGAAAATACAACAATGCTGAAAAAAATGTACCTCATATTGACTAATAATAGTTAGATTACCCTAAAATTAAATGGGAATGTCTCACGCCCACATTCTATCGAGTGCCATTTTAATCTGGCCAGTAGTTTTTTGGGAAGTCTAACTGACAGATGCAGGTGAATGTATAAACGTCTCAGTGAGGAGTTGGGAATTGTTAAAATTGCAACTATACCCCAAAGTCACTTTTTTCTGCTGAACACATATGTATTTAGGTATCAAGTAGTGCTTAACATTTTAGTCAAGGTATTTTATTTGGGGTATTTTGTTGTAAAATGTCAGAGTGACTGCAGATTCTGTGACGTCATTCATTGTGTGTGCCTGTGTTCGCTGTATTTCCTATGTTTAAACACTATTTCTAGCACATAGCTTATGTAACCCTGTTATTTTTGTCTGTTCCTAGGAGATGGTCGTTTCTTTTCTCGGGATGCCGGTCTATATTTCTGATGAGGTGATCTGTGGAAAGCTGACTGGATGGGGTGTGACAGCAGTATCGGACGTGAAAAGACGGATGTGGCCGGGCACGAGGATCACGGAAGGGACCAGGTTTGTGAGGGTAAGATTCACTGATGCTATACAGTCTCAGCCATATTCTACAAAGTTTGATATGGCTAATGGGCCGGAGTATGTGAGGGTTATCCATAACAAACAAATTAAAGTGTGTCGAGGCTGCCTTCAACCTGGGCACATCTTTAGAGAATGTCCGGATTTTATATGCCACAAATGCCGAGCCAAGGGGCATTATGCGAGAGAATGTAGAAGGGTTACTAATGGGATTAAATGTATATTGTGTTACAATACAATAGCTAAATGCATGTGCACAGTCAATAGTCAGGAGTCGGATGGTGGTATAGAGCAGGGAGGGCTGGAGGGTGTGGGTGGAGGAAGTGGAAGATGTGACAGCGGCGGAAGAGAGTGAGGAGAAAATGAGTGCCCTGTGTCCCGAAGGGAATGAACAGGTGCCGCTTTCACTTTAGTTTCACTCAAAGCGTGTGAAACTAAAGGTGGGCAAGGTGGTCGCTCCTCTACCGGTAACGCTGACATCAGCGGGAGAGGAGCAGGAGGCGGTGCTGCGGAGTGCTGAGGCTATGATTGGGCAAACAGGGGAGGGGAGTTCTCCGCCCCTGGTAAGCCCTGAGCTGCTGTCACTGTCAGACGGGATGGAAAGCACTTCCGATGATCCGGACTCTGCTAGACCTTTGAGCCCAGAGCTCTCACCATCATCAGAGGGAGAGATTGATATGATGGAAGTGAGTATGATGAGGAAAAGACCAAGTGTAGATTGGCAAGTCAAAATGCCCAGAAAGACCAGGATCCGCAAAAAATCAAAGTGATATTTAACTTTCTGTTTATAATGATCAGCTTTTTTCTCAAAATGCCCGCGGGCTCCGTTCAGAGAGCAAGATGAGGGGTATACAGGAAAATAAAGCTGAGGTATTGTTTTTACAAGAAACAAAATGGCACTGTGGAAGTATAAATAAAGTCAAAACCCATTGGAAAGGATCAGTTTTTTACAGTAATGGTCCAGGTTTGGCTGGTGGCGTGGCGATATTGGTGAGGGAGGGTGTTTTTGAGGAGATAACCTGTCTTTATAATGAGGATGGTGGCAGGCTTCTGGTGGTGGAAGGGTTAAAGAGGGACAGAAGGTACAGACTTATTAATATATATGCCCCGAATAAAGTAATGGAAAGGAAGAGGATTTTTGGGGTGGCTGGGAGGTGGTGCAATAATGAGACTATTATGATGGGAGATTTTAATGTTATTTTAACTGGTGATGATGTGTCGGATGCCAGTAAATTCTTTCCAGACTCCAGTAGAAGTTTAATTTACAAACTCCTAAAAGAGAGAAATATGGTAGATATTTGGAGAGTTTTGAACCCTAAAGTAAAAGCGTTTTCCAGGATGCAGGTGGTTCAAGGTAGATTGAAAAGGTCAAGGATTGATTTTTGTCTTTTGGCCAAAAAGTTTGTGGGAGAGAAAATACATGTAGAATATAAGGATAGTTGCTGGAGTGATCATTTTGGAATGATTTTAAGACTAGGGGGTCCATGTGTCCAAAAGCGTAATGGTGGCACATGGTGCTTTAATAA